>NC_137657.1:11181977-11386977 GCF_963422515.1 Blennius ocellaris
CCTCAAGAGCTGTTTTATAAGACAGTCTGCAGTTATAAAGTGATGGTTTTGTTTGTTATTTTCCTGCTCCACCATCCGTCTATCATCTAAAGTCACGTTATCCATGTTAGAGTCACTGGCAGCTCCTGTTGAGCCGAACAAACTCAAAAAAAAAAAAAAACCAGTGTCATGGGGAGAATTATGATCTTGAAGTGAAGAACGCTGGAGATTGAAGCTCGGCAAAGTAACACGACATAAATAACCACTATCAATAGAGCGCCAGTTTTTGAAGCGGAAGTCGAAGTTGATTTTCACATTTCGCTTGTGCTTCCAAAGAGGAGGTAAAAGGTGGACCTCGTTCACGTTGACCCCTCTGGTGCATGAATAACGACCCAATTCAAACAAAACCCACGGCGAATAAGACACAGAATTTAAGGGCAAGTTCTTCAATTATGGTAACTTCTGTCAGTCACTGGAGACGGTCAGCAAACCCATGATTTCAGAAGGGAAACGTGAATCCTGACCGCAAAAGCCCAGAATCACACCACCATCTCCGATAAGGCGGGAGGGGAACCACTATACCGCTGTGCAGCCCCTCCTCCAGTATTGGGTTTGTTCATTATTTGTATCAGCGTTTGCAAACTTCTTGGGGTTGCACACTTTTGATGAGATTTTGTGTTGAAGGGTGAGGCTGGTTTCAGGCGGCGTGCTGGACTCGCTGCTCTGTGGAGACTCACCCAGGCAGCACTTTCAGGCCTGGTTAAGGAGAAATGATTGAAGAAAGACGGTGAAGCAAAGCTTATGCAGCTTGATGTGCACACACACACACACACACACACACACACACACACACACACATGCACGCACACTACAGACACACCATGCAGCTGTTGAATGATTTACAAACTGAAGGTTTCTGTGTTTTGGCACCAGTCACTCGTACGCCTGCGCTGAGTTACAGTCTGGCATTGATGGATTTTAGCCTCATTCATCATCACCCCCCCACCCCCAAAAAAATTTAAAAAATCTTTTCGTTTCCGTTATCACGTTGGCCTGTGGAAGAAGGTCTTAGCACTGAAACATCTGTGCGCTGCTTGTCTTTTATGTTCGCCTTTGATAAAGCATAAAAATAGAAAACCCTTGAGATCAAGTGAGCCTGAACATTGGTTTCTTTCTTTCTTTCTTTTTATTTTTATTTTTTATTTAGGCGTGCAGGGTTGTTGTTGTTTTTTGTTCCCTCTTCTTTCATTGTTTTACTCCATTGATTCCATTTTTCCTAAACGGGTAATTGAGCACTTACTGTTTAGATTAGCCGTGTGCCTCGGCAGCCGCATGCTTTAATTTCAGGCTTTTGTGACTGACTATATATGAACACATTTAATTAATCCTTCATGTCACAGTGCATTAATAGAAATGTTAGAGCTCAATGTCATCTTCTATCTGACAAGAATACCCAGACACATTTAAACACTTAAAGATTTCATGCCGGCGCCAGCGTGTCCAACCAAGTCTAGTGTGTGCGTGTGTGCGTGTGTGCGTGCGTGTGTGCGTGCGTGTGTGTGTGTGGGTGTGTGTGTGTGTGTGTGTGTGTGTGTGTGTGTGTGTGTGTGCGCGCGTGCGTGCAGGTGAGTGAGTCCTCATCCCCTTTATAATGCAGAGCGTCTCTTAACCCTAATACAGATGTTCTTGCTCTTTTTTAAACCTTTTTTTTGTCACTGTCTTTCTGAGGAAAATGAAAGGTTTGAGAGGAATTACAAGTAGCCATATTCCAGCACATAGTTATCAGATTTTTTTTTTGGGGGGGGAACTAGTGCTCCTCTTTTAAGGAGGAGCCGCGTCTTTTGTCCTGACCTTATTTAACCTCCGAATTTCCCTCCTGTGCACAAGTTAAGCCCTGCATATCTAACCAGTTATATAGTACATGACCAGTCCAAATGTTGCCTGCAGCCCTTAGTAACACAGCCTTGCTCTCGCCCACTGCTTTAGCCTTTATCACTTTCTCCATTTTGCAGCCAAATTGGAGTGTAAAAAGAAAAAGTCCACCTGGAAACAGTGTGAAACAGAATTTGCCACCGTAATAGCTGATGATTTGTGATAATGTGAAATAGTAATAAGTGGCACTTAATTAGCCACCAGAGAGACAGAACAGAGATGGTGGATAAAGAGGGAATGCGTTTTTTTTCGCACAAGGCTATAAACCCCACAACCCCCACTCTTTTTTTTTTTTTGCTACAATAGCTCCATCACTAGGGCTTCTTCTGTCGTCATGGAGACTAATGTTGAAAGCCAGCTGTGGTTTTGTCTTGGAGGCCCATTAGGCCCAAGCTTAGTTGGCACTCTCCTCCATCTCGCCTTTCTTTTCTGCCTTTGACTTACAATACCGTAAATATTCTCTCCGTGTTCAACTTCGAGCCTGTGATGTCGGTCATGGGTCACGGAAGATTGGCACGTTCCTCAGGTCCTTTGTTTCAGCCTGTTTGAATTGCTTATCATTACGTTTCCTGACATCCGTGAAGCTTGTCACACACTGTCAAACGAATCCCGTTTTCAATTGTGTACTTCGTTTAAGGATATCGTTGTAAATGGCCGACCCACCCACCTTGTAGTTCAAGTCGGGTAAAACAAGTGGAAGCAGGTAAAGAATTATTTGCAAATACCATCTGACCCAGGTCTGCCTGATGGATGGCGCCGCTTCTCATTCCTCGTTGTCCTTCTGCCCGGCAAGCACTGTTCCTCACCCCGGATCCCTTATTAAACGTGGCTCAAGAGGGGCATCTGAGTAATGTTGTTGTTGTTGTGGAGAACAGTTTATCCCAGTGCCGGAGCTCTTTTCTCCGCAGCCCTGATATTCAAGCCTTCAGACCCCGACCCAAACACATCAGTCAGCGGGACACTGGAGCCATGTGACTCGGCCAGGAAGTGGGCTGAGGCGGACAGGGCAGAATGACTGTTATGCAGCAGATTGATCAGGTTTCACACGACACTCCCAAACTATCAATCTGTATGACGATCCACACCGTCGTGTGCGTGAGTGTGTGTGCTTGTGAATGTATGTCTGTGTGTGTGTGGGTTATTTAGTGTGCGGCCAGGGTCAGGACCAGTGTAGTGTGTTTGGGGGCAGCGAAGACGAGAATCAATAGCTGGGTCAGAGGGTAATGTCTCACTGAGTGCTGAGTCTATACACAACCATCAGACGGGATCACTATCAATCATGAGAGAGCTTAGGGAACGCACACTCTCTTTCTCTCCTGTGTGTGTCTCTTTGCTTCTGCCGGCCCGGGTGTCTGATGGGATCACTATTGCTCATGTCGGGGGCTTTGGGAACAGAGACAGAGGGAGATGTAGAGGAACAGAGGGATAGAGCGGCCCGGTTAGGATTGATGGGAGCAAAGTGACAGAATAAGAGGGGAAGATTGGTCGGTGGCGGCAGACGCGTGGTGAACGGCACTTGGGGTTTCGGGCTGGAAGAAGGCTCCAAGCGAAGAAGCTCCTTGAAGCGTAAAATAGGCTGCGTGGAGGTGAAACGGGCGATAAATTAAGGTTGAATACAAAATCAATAAACACGCAAATTAAGGTAAAGACCACAAGTCCTGGTCTTATTTACAGGTTCAACAACATTTTTCTTAATTGAAGCCTTCTGTCTTCCGTCTTTCCTGTTCCTGTCGTTCATCCTTTCATTTACTCACCACTCCGATCTCTTCCTCTGTTGTCTCTTCACTCCCCGTGTGTGTTTCTGCCTCGGCTTTTGCCATCTGTTGTTTCATGCATTTGTTCATTTTAATTTCCTTACATCCATCCATCTGTGTCATGTGTGTTTGCACAAAACCTACAAAAAAAAAAAACCCACACACATCTATGATTGATTGCTTACACATACATGTGCAGGACAGCATACTTATTATGTACATAATGGTCTGGAAATGTGTTTGTCCAATGTGGGTCGGTGTGAGACCCAGACAGCTGGGTTCAAAGGGCTAATAACGCCTGCCATTAGGTTTGGTGCTGCGCTCTCCCTTTTTGCTCTCACCACAGAGTCAATATCCACAGACAAAAAGGGGAAGGCAGGAGGAGTGAGGGAGAAGATGATGGATGTAGGAAAGAGCCGAGCGCTGGTCGGAGGAAAGTGTGCTTAAGAGCCAAGAAGGGGGGGAAAGACGAGAGCAGGAAAACGAAGCAGACCACAGGAAACTTGTAAGGAAATGGTCAAAATAGAAAGAGAGAGATTTGGGGAAGGCTGCTTGTATTATGGGGATCATGTCAGTACAGCTGGGAAAGATACACTGTCAGCTTTGGTACTTTGATCAATTACCAATGATGAGCTGTCACTCCGAAGGCTAGTGTGTGTGTGTGTGTGTGTGTGTGTGTGTGTGTGTGTGTGTGTGTGTGTGTGTGTGTGTGTGTGTGTGTGTGTGTGTGTGTGTGTGTGTGTGTGTGTGTGTGTGTGTGTGTGTGTGTGTCTCTATTTGATAGAAATCTGTTTATACATCCCCATTATAGAGACGCCCCCCCCCCCTTGTTTGGGGGACAAAAATAAGTCTGTTCACAAAAGGGAAAATTGATTAGTTTATATTTGGAGGGTTATAATGGAATAGCAAGGACAGAGTTTAGTCAGTCATATGTTCATATGTTGAGGATACGGTGGGCAAGTAGTGACTGTGGCTGTACATTAGCAAGAAATGAATGCAAATTAAGGCGATGCTCCAAAAAAGACTGAGTGTGTGTGTGTGTGTGTGTGTGTGTGTGTGTGTGTGTGTGTGTGTGTGTGTGTGTGTGTGTGTGTGTGTGTGTGTGTGTGTGTGTGTGTGTGTGTGTGTGTGTGTCCTTGACAGAAAGGCAGCATATTCCTGTCTGTTGGACACACTCTAGACAGGTATTGATTTTAATGGGGAGAATTTAGAACCGACTCAACCACGACAACACCCCCCCCACCCCCACCCCACACCCACCACCATCTCATCCTCCTGCACACACACACTTACAGGTCTACACACATGAGTCCAACTACGTTCAACAGGGCGATGGACATTGAACAAAAGATTGCAGATGGGGGATGTGAAAACTGAAAGACCATGTTACTCTTGTTCATAAGCACTCCCACCGATGCACGACTTTAACGTCAACCAGTTCCGAGTGAGGCCGCGTCAATGAGATGCGCAACTCCTGCTTTCCTCTCCCAACGCAGTCGAAAACAAGGTCCGACGGGACAATCGCGGGCCACGACACAAAAGCGAGTCGAGGAACGAAAGGCAGAGTTGGAGGGACTCGGAGGAGAGGGGGATACGGGGGGGAAGGACTCCTGTTGCCGTCTGATGAGAGCCTCATTGATGCCACAGATCTCCGGGAGTCTCCATTCAGCGGGGGAGCCATTCAATTATGCCCACCGCTCCGCCGGCTGATTGGAGTCCTCCTGCAACAATGTTAGCATCTCCGCACCACACCGAGATGGGATTAAGAATTCTGGCCTCGGGAGATGGAGTGGCTTTTAAGTCCTGATTGGCAATCATTTGTAACACTGCTGGACAAATTTTAATCCAGCCCAACCTTGTGCCCATCAGCAGTGTCTCCTTTGATTTCTTTAACCTTGATTGATCTATATATATATATATAGACACACACACACACACACACTCACACACACACACACACACACACACACACACACACACACACACACACACACACACACACACTGCAAAACTTAGTTGACTAAATCATTTGTGTGCTCACACATGTCCAGTGGATCATGTTTTATTTTTATTTTTTCCTGTGGGCCCACACTGTTAGCATTCACTGTGCCGAGTGGAGGAAGCATGCTGGGAAAGAAGATGAGAAACCAAAGTGTCTCTGTCTTTTTCATTTTTCAAGTCGTCGCGATTTCTCCTCAGAACCTCGCGGAGTTTTATTGGAAAGATAAGACCGCGATTAACTGTCACACTTTATCTTGTTTGGTGAATTAAAATCCTCGAGGGAACACAACATTGCCACTGAAGCTTCACGGTCAAGTAGACATCCTTTTCTAAAAGATGTATTCTGCTTTACAACGCACTTAATTCTTTACAAGGAGGAGACAGCAGGTTAAAATAATAGATGCATAATGGAATTTATTGCGAATTTCTCTCAAGCAAATGAACAAAACTAAGCATCTAATGGTTCACATTGGTCCATTATGCCTTCAGTTTGTATATAAGTTCTTTTCTTCTGTTCAGTCGGCTTTTAACAGTGTACCTTTTATACATGTTTGGAAAATGTCAACATAAACATTGAATGCTTAGAGGTGTTTTCTTACCTCTAAGCATTCAATGTTTATGTTGACAGCGCACAGTTTGATGGACTATTATTATTTGTAAGCGCTTGGGAGAATTAGTTAAAGTGCTATTTAAAGGACCTCTCTCATAAACCTGGTGTTAAATATGTCTGGAATTAAAGTGATGTTTGAAACTGATGATCTCCTTCTTCATGAGGGAAATGAACCGCAGCTGCACTGTCCGGGACTGGTCGATTAAAAAAAAAAAACAACAAAAAAAACATCCTTCTTCAAATGTGGTTTAGTCCTTTTTGTGTGTTTTGTATGTTCTCCGTTTGCCTTTGTGGTTTTGTTCTGGCTGCTATGGCTTTTTCTCCCCTATCCGAAAACATGCATATCAGTTTGATTGTTTAGTTTAAATTGGGCCTTGGTGTGAACGATTGTGTGGGTGAATGTTTTATCCTCGTGGGTGTTTGCTCTGTGTTGCTGACCTCTTTCCCTCAATGTCAGCTGGAAAAGGCTGCGGCTCCCTGCCAGCCTTGATGATAGAACGACGACAATGAACTTCAAAATAACAATTTAGTCTTTGCACGTCATTGTCGAGAAGCTTTGAATTGGAAAAGTGTAGGAAGAGCAAAATTGTGACTAATAACTGCCGTGATTGCTTTGCTTCATGGCGGGGAAGCTGCGTGCAGGAGCTCAGGGCCGGACGGCCGCTTCAAATAAATGAAATCAGTAATCAGGTTTTATTTTCTACAATGAGAAGTTGAGAATCGAAGAAAATGTTGTTGTTATTATGAACCAGCTGCTAAGCGTTTTTTTTTAAGAAATGCACGTCGTTTGCATCTGACAAATATGGCCCGGTACTTGTTTACGGACGTTCAAGTTTAATCATGCTGTTTCATTTAAAGCTTGGACCTCCACAGCAGTCGTAGTCTTTTTACGAGGCCCCTCGGAATTATATAATTGCCAGCCCCGCCTCAAAGGAATGTGCTTCACATTTGCTGGCCTGCATGAGGAAGGGTTTTTATTAGGGATGTGAAAAATGTGCTTTAATAAGTAACATTCCCCCTCTTAAGTTTTAGCAGCGAGGCGCATTCACGCCCCCAGTATTTGTAACGCTACAGAAAGAGTTTAACCCCATGTGAACATTTCCTGCACATTAAACACTGTCTGCTGGTACAGTATCACAATAGACGCCTGTGTGCGCCCGTGACAGGTTGCCCACAATAGAGTAACACTGTAAAATAGCAAAAATACCCAGAGCAACACGTGGTTTTGGTTTCACTCAGTATGTGGCAAATTGTCCATTCTGTTATTCATGCAAAGACGTTTTGCAGTGATCTTACAGTGATACCATGGTATGACATTGTCGTGACTCATTGGGGGGGGGGGTGGGGACCTCAAAGTCCCCCTGTCCAGCCACCAGAGCACAACCGAGTAAGCCGGTTCACCGAGCTCCACGTACAAAAAGGAACGATTGCTCTTACTGTCAAAGTGTTTTATTGATGTGCGCTGCTCCAACAGGCCGGGCAGATAATAGGCTGGCAGGGGGTAACTCTGGCATTATGTTGCCTATGACTGATTTATATAGGCAACATACACTCTCTCTCTCTCTCTCGCTCTCTCTCTCTTCCTCTGTCTTCCTCTCTCTCTCTCACACCCTCTGATGTGATTTTACAGTAGTGACATTGATCCAGGCCCACTTTGATCTTGCTCTTAGCTGTTGCGCCTCCTCGCTCCCTCCCGCTACCACCCTCCGCTCCCTGGTGGCCAGACTCGGCTGCTTTTAACCCCAACTACCCCTCGTCTCATCTTATAAATCCCGGCATCTTTGGTCCTCTCCTTCCATCGCTCCATCCCTCTGGTGGATCCGTGTATACGTGCGCTCGATGCTCTGGGAAGCTCCCCGCTCGGCTCCATGGAGTTGCGTTGCTGATGAAACGTCTCGCTCCATCTCTCGCCTCGCGCTGCTATCAACTTCAACTAACCAGGTATCACTTAGAGGAGGGGAAATTAGTGCTGCTTCAGCACGAGGCAGGTGTCTGGAGGAAGCTTTCCATGGCCTATCATTCTGTACCCGGCTCTTTATTTGGGATTTTAAGAATTACCATCCAGTTAACCTCAGTTTCATTTAAAACACTGTAAAAGAAGGGTGTGGATTTAATGTTTTCAAATAGGAATCATGATTTTTCTCATTCAAAATGAGTTTCAGTCATGATTCTTAGTTAAATATATATATATATTTTTTTTTTTTAAGGTTCAAATATATATTTAATTGTCATTATCTTGAAGCAGACTGTAGGTGTGTATGACAGAGAGCAGTATGAGCAATGTGTGCCAGCATGATTGCACTTGCATTTTAAAATACATTTATAGGATTTATTATTTCCAATCTGTTGGTGAAGGAGACCAACTCACTCAATCCCACGTTGAATATAATAATATAATGTATCTTAATAATAAATATTGAATAAAAATAAATAACCAAAAGAGCAAGAGAAGAAATGCAATGCCACATATTGCATTTTTCTTTGTCATAGATGTTTTTACCCAATTAGAACAGCTCAATTTTAATCTATGTGTAATTTATCAATTACATTTGACCAGTTTTTTCTCTATTTTATTTTATTTTATTATTTTCTTTTCTTACCTCAAGATGTCAAATTTTACCTTCTCATATAATGTATATCATACGAGGACTTACAATTACAGATTGTTTACAGATATTTCTGCTCACAGCAGGCAGCAGCACTATTGTCGGGTAAAGATAAGACTCCAGGAAAGTACAGATTTAATAAAAAAGCAATCCCCCTCCACAGGCTCTCTGTAATATAATCCCTCTCTGAAATTGTTCACGTTTGATTCCCTGATTAACCATGACATGAAACTAAAACATGTTGTGATCTTCAAGGATTCAGGTATCACTTTAACATGTTATCGGATTTGCCTTTCAGCCTCAGTTTGTGCCTTCTGTGTGTTTGCGTGTCCCTAAAGATGCTCCTCCATCAAACGAAGGCGAGGCAGATTACGGTGCAATATGCTCAGACGTCACACAGGAACCACCCTCGCACGCTCACACTGCAGCAGGTGTGTGTGTGTGTGTGTGTGTGTGTGTGTGTGTGCACAGGCACACACAGCAGGAATCCCAATGTCAGGTTTTATTTTAGAGAGACGATTTGCTGTCAAGACGCCCTGAGCTGTCCTCCCTCTTATTTTTCTCGCTTCCTTTCCTCCCTCAGCTGAGAAATCCTGGTTCTTCATTTGGTGTAAAACTCTCCACTTGCTTTTCTTTCCGTCGCGTCTCTCATTTTTCTTCAAATCATTTTTTTTGCACAATTCCTCAATTATAAATATGAAGCATAAATATAGTTGCCTTGAAGCATTTTGCACTTCTTCCTTCCAATAATACCACAAGAAGTAAATCTCATCTGCGGGCTAGTGAGTGATGTAATGAGCAGAGGAGAGGAGAGGATGAATGTTGAGCAATTAATCTTAAATTCCTGCTCGTCTCAAAGAAAGGGATAAGAGAAATGGCGATTTCTCTCTCTCTCTCTTTTGGGGGGGTTGAATAGAGCGGTGAGGAGTGATGAAGACAGGGAGACATTGAGAACAGTGTTTCGATCTTCATTTAATAATTGAATAATAATCTCCCTGGAGACGTGACCTAGAACTGGTAGAGTGAGCGAGGCAGGGTGAGAGACAGAGGATGACACACTGCTGCCCCCTTGTGATGCTTCGGTGTCACCACTGTGCCGCGTGAGGGGGGTGGGGGGGGGGGGGGGGCTCCTTCATTGCACACATGTTCACTGGTGTGTGTATGATTTACAACTGCAACCTGTCTCTGTCACCCAGATATGGGCCTCGTCTGTGATAGGGAGAGAAAGAAGGCTTTTCAGATGTCAGGAAAGAATCTATTTCACTTTGTCACACAAACTACGCTCACATATACACCACCCGCATGCACTCCCAGACGCAGAATCAGACCTTATCTTCCTGTCAAGCCCAGTCTTTTTTGGGGTTGACGCTGATATATGAGCTTTGGGGGTGGAGGGGGTGCGGGGGGGGGGAAGAAACGTGGCCAGGACGCTGACAGCTGACGTGAGTGCAACGTTGCGCTCAGGTTGATGTACGAGCGTTGGGGTTAAGGGACGACGCTGCGCTGACACCGGGAGAAGGAGCTGCGGCCCTGGGGCCCCGAGTCCACGCTCCAGAGCAAGCTCCACATTCTTTGCATGAAGCAGCCCTGCAGTCACACACACACACACACACACACACACACACACACACACACACACACGCTCTGTGTTATTAATAACTCGATAACTCTCAGACAAAGGTTTGTTTGACACGGGGTGAACATTCAAGCAGGAAGCATCCCAAAGACAACAAACCGCGCGGCGTTCTGAAAGTGCTCTGTTGTCTCTGCTGTGGCGTGTGGGACACTGAGGGTCTGAGTGAAAACATGCAAAACACGCGGCGCGTCTAAAAATATTGTGTAACACCTGTATGTATATTCACTTGGACAACACCGACTGATTATGTAATTTAAGAAAAACAGGACAACCAGGTCTTATAGAATATATATATATATATATATATGTGTAATTCTATCGGCCCTGTTCCTTTTCTCCAAATCCATTAAATTCTACGTTCTTTTATTGCCTCATGCGTGTTTCCTAATGTGCATTTCTCACTTTACACTGCATACTTGTGGCTGTTAGAAATCGTTGCACAACATGATTATGCAAGAGGGACAAAGTGAATTGAAAACTAACGATTGTGTTTGCCCGTCCTGTCTGTGTGTTCGTCCAGTCTCCGCAGGGAGGGCTACACGATGCAGGTGAACGTCAACGACTACCTGGACATCTACTGCCCTCACTACAATGACAGCCAGCGCGTGGTGGGCACCGGCGAGCAGTACGTCCTCTACATGGTCAGCTACCGTGGCTACAGGAACTGTGACCCCCAGCTGGGTTTCAAGAGATGGGAGTGTAACCGGCCGCACGCCCCGCACGCGCCCATCAAGTTCTCGGAGAAATTCCAGCGCTACAGCGCCTTCTCGCTGGGCTACGAGTTCCTCGTGGGCCACGAGTATTACTACATCTGTAAGTGGCAACAACAACAATGTCAACATCATTTCCTGGCTGTGTCTCCAGTTGGAGATCGGCAAGGCTCTTCGACAAACACTAAAATTAAAGTTTTTTTTATTTTTTTATTATTATTGTTATTGCATAGATTTGATATCTACTCGGCTCCGATTAAGCCAAAGTTTGTCCTCAAGTAATTTGGGGATAACAAATTGCTGCTTAATCAAATTACCCTGCAGTCAAGCAGGCTCATCCATTTTGTTGATTGCTAATCAAATTAGCTCACAACACCTTGTGCCAGTGTGGCGCGGTGTAATTGATGAACTTTTAGCTTGTCATAAAACAAATTCCAAAACAAATATTCCCGAGCACAAACCGTATAATGAGCGCGGTACTCGTTTAACCTACATTACTAGATGGGAGACGTCTCTCGAAAGTTGTTTTTTTTTTTTTTCTCAATCTCTCTCTCTCTCTTGCAGCTCCAAAATAAGAAAGCAGCACCGGTGCTGTCACTACAAAGAGACGTTGTCTTGTTTGTTTGGTTCTCTGCAGGCTGGCACTCGCAAAAAAACAACAAAAAACCTAACTTTCATTTTTATAAATCAAAGAGACTGCAGCTGGAAACGTGTCTTAACGTGGCGGGCGTCGTTCGGCTCTATTATTCAAATCGATCTGACGGTCAGGAGAAAGTTTGACCCCGTGTGATCGCCTGTTTCTTTAAAGAGTCCTGGACAGCTTTAACGGGGCATTTTAATAGGAGTCCTTCTAACAAGGCGCTGCAGGAAAAGCGCAGGTGTCACTAGTAACATTAACAACGACTATTTAAGCGTCCCCATAAGCCACATGTCCATGATCTGCTACGTGCTTCATCGTCACTTCAGCCACAATGCATGTTATTGTTTATACACACAGGGGAAATACTTGACATCACATTTTTCATGTAACGGTTCAAATCATTTGTTTTAATTAAATAAATGGGAAACATTTATATGGTATGACACATGGGATGCAAAATGTTGGATCAGTGAAAAGTCCTGCACTGATCTTTCAAATTATTGTTTCTTTAATCCATTTTTTTTTTTTTTGTAAGACGTGAATTCATTAATACACTTGTCCTAGTTTTTCTTCTTCTCCTTTTCATTTGACTTTTATTAGATTCTTAAAAAAAAAAAAAAAAGTGGGACATGAAAATCTGCCCCTGGTCTGCAGTTTAGTCCATTTGAGCCGTTAAAGCAGGACAGGTCTCTGTGAAATAATGTGCCCGGTTCATTTTTCAGCACATTTTCTGAAATGATCCCATTTGCATTATTACAGAAAAAGTTCGTCTATGCTCAGAAGAATTTATAACTTGTGTTGAATTCATCCAGTTTCATTGTGGGCATGTAGTGAATCACTGAGTTTGGGACTTTTCTTCTGTGTGGTCCTCTTTTGGTGGTCTCGTTGAGTCACACCACGTAAAGATCAGGTGGTCCTCCTGACTCGGGATTCAGACGCTCTGTAAAATGTCTTTTTTTAGATTTATTAACGCAGGTTGTTACAGGTTGTCTTGTTCTTTTGTTGGGGCAGTAAAACAAATTTAGTGGGAAACACAAGTGTTAGAAAGTGACTGCCTGTCACAGTGTCTTCTTCATTTGTTGTTCTTGATGAGGGTTGGTCAAGTTTCATGTTTTTCACATAACAAGTTCCTATTGAGAACGTCCGTGTGGATTGAGAGGCGATAAAAAGCGTAACTCTCCATCTACAAGTTAGATGTTTTTAATGTAACATATCTGACAGCCTGCCACTGACTTAACTTTTAGAATTATGGTTCTGTACTGAATCTCATTTTATGCCTTATTACTTTGATTTAAAATTGAACTAAATTAAGTTTACGAAAGATAATTTCCCCCTCCATGTCACCATTTGCTGGACAATATGTCATATGTCATTTGTAGGATTCTGTAATATTCTAATGGACCATTGTGAGATCAAACTATTTTAATTCAATACATTTGAAAAGTTGAATATTTTTCTTTATTGCGTCTTCTTGACTTTGAGGGTTGAGTCCCAAAGCCAAACCACTGGACTCCAGCACATTTGTTCTCTCAATTCACCCCCTATTTTCACTTCACACACTTAAAATGTGCCTTTCAGCAAATGAATGTTTTCCTGTCATCATGGTTCCCTCTGAAAAAAGAAAAACTGCCGTATTTTTCCGCAGCAGTGGTACTCGTAGTTTGCTGGTCCTTCGGAGATCTTCGGCGTTGATTGCATGTTGATCACATGTTGTGCATTTTTGTGTCACGCAGCCACGCCCACCCATCACCACGGACGCAGCTGTCTGAGACTACGAGTGTACGTCTGCTGCTCCACGGGTAAGCCTGGGCCTGTGTGTGTGTGTGTGTGTGTGTGTGTGTGTGTGTGTGTGTGTGTGTGTGTGTGTGTGTGTACATACAGATGCATGTGCATAATCTAAATACAGTCTGAAACAGGCAGAGCTATTAATACACCTGCTGAGTTTCCCCTGCAGCATTCTCACTCGCAGCAAAGAGCACAGAACTCCCCCTTGCACCTCTTTTTCTCGTCTCCGTCCCTCTCTCTCCCTCTCTCTCTCTCTCTCTCCATCTCCAGCAGCAGCAAAAAAAAAGAGCAACTCCAGCTTTGAAGGTCCTCTCCTTCCCTCCCTCACCCCCCTGTCAGAACCCATTTATTGCCGTGTGCGGTCAGTGGGTTGCTCTGTATATGGAGTGTTATCCTCTCTCACTCTTCTGCCACCCTTCACTCTCTCACACACACACACACACACACACACACACACACACACACACACACACACACACACACACACACACACACACACACACACACACACACACACACACACACTTTGATCCCTGGCCTGTCCGGTCCTTTTAACTTCCACAGCCCTGTAGTATTAACCTCTCCTCCCCTCTCCCGCCCCCTCAGCTCCCTCGCTCTCCTCTTCTTTCCTTTTCGCACACTGGCTCTCTTCATTTTGATCTGCCTCCCCTCACATTCGCTCTTTTCTCCTCTTCTTCCTCTCCCTCTCGCTCTCATTCAGGACGGCTCGTGTTGTTGTGGCTTGTCAATCTGTCCGCTCCAGGCTTTTTTTGTTTTTTAACCCCTCCACCCGGCCCTCGACACTCGCTTTTATGTTCCTCCCGAGATGTCAAGTTGAATGTAATTGATGTCCTGTAGGTGGGAGCACTGGTTTAACTATCACTCCCTCCAATCCCAATTTGTTTGGCTGGCTAACTCACACTCTCTCTCTCTCTCCCCCCCAGCCTCTGACGTGGATTATGAGCCAGAACCGACACAACCAGACTACACGTTTACACCAGACTTAAAAACTCCTGATCATGGTGAGTCACACATGAAGCTGACTAATCGTGAAGCACATCTGTCTGGATCCACAGCAGCAAGACTCATGGAAGCCATGTGATTAATGCCATAATTAATCACACTATTTCTTTTTTTTTTTTTTACCCGCAACATACCTGATAAAAACAATGTTTTTGTTTGTGTGTTAAAACTTTATGACAGCGCTTTTTAAAAGCACAGGAAGATGGCCGAGGTCACGTGACTGTTGCAAACAGTAACTCTTATTATAAGTTATAATTGTTAATCGTGGTTGAGATACAGATGTAATAAGAAACATTACTGTTTTGTAGATGCTTATATATGATTTTAAAAAAGCATGTTAATGTTACATATATGAATTTGCAGATTTTACACATTTTAGATTTGACAGATTCGGTCAATTTCAACACAATTTAACAAAGGAGGAAAAAAAAATGCTTGGAAGAGGCATCTCTCTGACACCAGGACTTTTTCTGCTGCTGCGTTCCACCGGGGAACTCTCTGCTCCTTCTTGAAACAAGAAGTGTTGGCATTTGATTGCTTTTTAATTGATTTTGGCTTAATTTGTAAACGTATGCACATTTATCATCCATGACAGTTTACCATCTGCTGCTTTCTTCTTTTCACAGTAACTCTAAAATCTAACTTTAAAACCAATCGCGAGAACAAAACATTTTTTTTTTTTATATAACTCTGTTCTGGTGAGGAATCCAAAGTTTCAGGACCACACAAATGTGAGGACTTTTTTTTTCAAAGTTTACTTTCCCAGACTGTGTTTGGAAGTCTTCAAGGGCTTTGTTAATGCTGCCGGCAAAAGTGGCACAAATCTAACTTTTTTTACCCAAAATTCAAATTTTTCAAAAATCCTACCATGTTAAATTGAATACTTAAGTTGTTTGATATTTTTTCTTTCTTTTTTTTAAGCAACCACAGTCTGAAAAATCATGTTTCACCACATCCAGCTATTGTGTCATTGAAGTGAGACCGACGTCAGCGGACACTGCAGGAGGCCAGACACAGCAAAATATTTACACAAACCCAGCATCCACTCATACCTCCAGTCCAGAGGATGTAACCTCTGCTCGGCCAAAGGCCATTGTTAAGTCTGTGTTCACTTTTTTTTTTCTTTTTTTTTTTGAAAGAGCCAGTCTTGACAATGTGAAGAATAGAAAGTACACAATACTCATGTAAAGTGCCGATCTATGAAATCTCTATCTATCTCTATCTCCATCAGAATTAGGTTCCCGATCACATGACCGGGGCAAACGTAGAGCAAATGTCCCCCCAACGTACCTGTGGATCCAGGGGACTCGATGAACGTATTGAGGGTTTGTGTTGGCCCGGAGCTCCTCTCAACGTGGCTTATTATCGCTGGACACCGTGTAATACTGAGTCACTCTAATTGTGAAGCTTGCAAACAGCACACTTGTTTTCCACTGGGCTTGTTGACAGTTTTAAAAAAAAATTTAAAAAAATGAGTATGACCGGCCTTCTCCTTTATATGTGTCAGCAAACGGATCGTTGATATGGGATGGCAGGCTGACCGCGCGGCATTAAAAAGTGGTGAACCAAAGTGAAATGTGCCATTTTCAAAAAAATGACATCCAGCGCAGTTAACTTCACAGCACCAGCTGGCTTGGCAAGCTGCTGATCCCGCTAAACAACGACATGAATATTCATTTCACACATTTCATGCCGTTTACACCCGAACGAGCGAGGAACACAGAGTTTCATGATAATTTACCACAAAAAGCAGTAAAACCCATTCAGAAAAGGAAAAAAAAATGAGAGAGAGGCTTGTTTAGATTTCTTGTCAGCTTCATCTTTTCCAAGTGTTTCCTGTTTGTCTTTATGTTGCTCTTGAGAGGGGGGGGGGAGGAAAAAAATCATGGCAAAGATGCTAAATCTGCTGGCTCTGGAGGAGCTTGAATTCTGGCAGGGAGGTCGGCCGGAGGAACTGAGCAGTAAATTGGAAAAAAAAAAAAAAGAAGACGGATTCATTTTCTCAAGTGATTATGAGGTTAATTCTTCTTGTTATGGCAACAGCTCAGCACAACATGCCCACCCAGCCTGGCCTCGCTCGCTGCCACACATTACACAACCACACATGCTGATATCAATCATAATCATCTTTCATGTTCTTCTCCAGGCAGGTTGTAAAAAAAAAAATATAGATATGTATAGATGTATATATATATATATACGGTGCTGGGTTGTTATGATTCTGCGAGTGCACGCTTGCATTCTCCTGCTTGCACAATAAATCAGTTGGTTCTCATGATCTTGGTGATGGAGCTCTTGACTGGCTGCCGTGAACAGCCGGAGGTCATGCAGGTTTGTTGAGATACTTTGCTCTCACATGTTTGTTTGGGTTGATTTTTTTTTTTTGGCCTCCATCTCTGTTTCTTTCTTTCTCCACACTTGTTTTTTTTTTTTTTTCCTCCTCAACCTCCTGACCTTTAATTCCCAGTTTCCATGTTTTCCTTGCAAACCGGTATGCTCACTTTTTTTTTTTTTGGTGTGTAAAAATCACATTTGTTATGTGTTAAGTTGTGGTTTTATACATTTTCGTTTTTACTTCTTGAACAGTATCTCAGTCAATCGTTATTTCGTCCACCAGTCCATCACCGGGTCAATATAGAGAGACACTTATCTTTAGAGTCATCAGTTAAAACTGTGGAAAAGAAGCCCGTGCAAACTCCTCAAACTCAGACGAGAGTGTTAACGCCACTTCTTACTACAGGACTCCCGTCACTTTCTCTCTGCCACTTTCAATTCTATAGGCTCAGACAATATAGTCAGTTTACCACTGCACAACAAAGTCTATTCCCATCACGCGTCCTCACTGCTCGTTTTCCTCGTCTCCTCCGCCCAAAACCGACGATACTTCAAACGACGCTCCAAACAAAAGCAGAAAATGTAAACCAATTACATCGCATACAATACCCGTCTAATTACAAGTGGCTTTAGGAATATAAATAAAGGTGCAGACTGTTTCCACGTGAAAGGGGCTGTATTCTGTGTCCTCCCATCGACAACGGGCGAGATGAGAACACGGGGATACTGTTAATGTGTCGTGATTGACTGACACAATAGCCGAGCACAAATTAGCCCTGCTCCTATGGGTCATTATCACCTGTAGCGCTATGATGCCAATTAAATTAATAGGATAACCCAAGTGGTGCGAGGAGAAGTGAGGGAAATCAGCAGGGAGTTGTGAAATGAATTGAAAACAAAGGAGCGGGTCCAGCTTCCTCGTTCCCCCCCCCCCCCCCCCCCCCCCCCCCGCTCTCAGTCCTCAGTCGCATCAAGGCTTTAATTGCTGTTATTCAAAGTTCACATGAACTCCTGGCTGCCCGACGACTCTGTGAACGCGTTACACCAAATGTTGCCGGCTGGTGTTGCGAAGCCTCTTTCTCCCCTTCGCTGCTCACAGTTTTATTTCCTGGGTGCTGCCCCTTTCAATCAGTGTCTCCAGCTCAACACAGGTTCCCTCCTGAATACGGCCTCCGGTATTAGATTTCATTTAGATCTCATTTACGACGCAGATGGAACGGCGCGAGCGGCTCCCTGTGCAGCCATGTGATTACTGATGGCTTTCTGTGGGAGGATACTCATTTACCCACCCTGTTGGCTCAGGTTACTGCGTCTGACTATCCGGTCCGGCCATTAGTCCAGAAATCCAAAGCTTTTTCTTTAATGGGGCTTATTGTAGCAATTACCACTCCTTTGAGCCACTGTGTGTTTGGGTTGCTTTGCCAGCAACATCAGCTCACATTTCAGTGGCAGAACACAAAACACAAAGCTGTTCCAAATTGACTCAGTGTTTCTCCTGGTTTGGGGTTTTATGTTTCTTGGGAGGGAGAAAAAAAAAAACTAAAATCCTCTCAAAGCTTAACCAAACCGCTTTAATACACAGTGTGTAGTAGCAGATCTATGTACGGTAGCGTGTGATTTGAAAAAAGTGTGGACGTGAGATACATCGGATAAAAAGAAAAAGAAATCAGAGAGTAAATTGGTAAAAAAAAATAATGCAAAATTTACTGATAATTGATTATTTTCATGCAAACTGCTGAGTGTCAGTGCAGTTAGTTCATCTTCTACTTGGAAACTTGTTTTCTGCGCCTTTCCTGCGGCAACTCCAGCGGGGACTGAACCGATAAACGCTAAAAGTAATGACGTAATGCAGACGGCGTTAAGCATAAAATATGAGACCTGGTTGATACATGTTGCATTTGTATCTGTAGCAGAGTCCATATATTGTGCTCTCAAAGTAAAATAATATAACGAGCACCGGCTCACAATGCCATTTATCGCCTCAGGATCGGCTTTCTTTTATCCAGTTAAGACGGCGGCGTGGTTTGAGTCCAGTTAATCACCTGCGATTCATTCTCAATATGTGAGATTCAACAGCTTTGCTATTCTTAGCGTTTAAAATACATGTGTTTTATGGGTTTTCTGCATTGAATGGTGATAAGCTGGAGGGGTTGCATGTTATTTTAATGCCATCAATACGGTTTGGATTCGCTGCTCATTAGACACGCTGCTTGTGTTGCTTTCTCCACAACAACACAGACACAAGTTGGTTCTCTTGCACTTTTATGGCCCACATGCTCAGATGTGAGCTGAGCGTCGGCATGATACAGGCAAGTTTATAATTAAATGAAATACCTCGACGGCTGCTTGTCGTAGATAAAATAAAATAATAACTTGAGTGCGATGAAGAGGTGTACGGCCACCTGAACAACCCAACAGTTAACTGCTGTCCTGAATTCCTGTGTGTGTCCCGGAAACATTCTTTCACATTAGAGATGACAAATTAATTTACCGCGCATCAAATTACATCAACATCAAAGAAAATACTTATTTTCAAACGTCTCATTAAATACGTATCCGGCAGATTAACATGAAACGCCACAGCAGCCCAACAGATGATGGTGGGGAATGTTTGCCAGCGGTCGTTGATATGTAAAACACATTCTGTATCAGCAGACTCGTTCCTTAAAAAACACAAGAGGCTTTGTGGTTATTTCCATCTTTCACTTTCACTTTAAATCCGTCAACAAGAGCCAGCGGAGGTGTCAGTAAACAAAAGCTTTATCAACACCCACTGCTGTCAACACGCAAACATCATTTCAACTTTTCAAACCACTTTTCAAGAAACGCTTTAGAAATTGGAGTAATTAGTGTTTCTTTGTAGTGCGAGGGTACATGGGTGCGTGACAAATAGGGATTGGCAAAATGAGCAAATTAAGAAGCTTGTGATAACTTGTTGGAACAGAAATCCCCCCCCCCTAAAAAAATAAAGGATCAGATTTTCTTAAATGCCCAGTTTGTGTTTCCATTTCAAATTAAGGCTTTTTGCTTTTTTTGGTTTTTCCTACAAATGATGAAGGTGCCTTGAAATGATGTTTGATCCACTTTACAGATAAATTAAATGTTATCACGCGAAGAAAACTGCGAAAGATGCCGTAAGCAAAGCAAAACTGATCAGCGCAGGAAAATACTCTTTTAAACATATTTAAACTTCAAAATAGTTGACTGATGTTGGTTCCATTTCCTTCGCAGCATACGTTACAATTAATGGAATTACTACAAAGTGTAGCTTAAATGTCAAATGATTCAGTTTTAGTTTTAATGGATGGAATAGTAAACTGAACAGTTTAGATTGAAAAATCCAGGAAGTACAGCCAAAAATTAAATGTCACCAAGTTCCTTACAAACTTAATTACTCAAAAATATTTCTGAACTACGTTTCACATCAGCCTGCATTTGTGTGCACAAGACAATCATCGTCATCAGATCCCTCTGTGTTTTTCTTGTGCTTTTCCATCTTTCTCTTCAAAATAATTTCTTCCACTGTTGGAATCAAGTTAGTCGACAAATCTTGGCCAAGGCGGCGCTTTCACTTTCCGCTGCTTTAGAAATGCTTTGGATCACTGCCGGTCTGTGTTTTTCCTCTTCTGCCGAGTTTATCTGGTGGAGACGTTTCCTTCCCGGGCTTGACTTTGATACGTTTACAAGCTTCTTTATCTCTAGTCGATTGGCCAGTTTAGGAAAGAAATGCAATTACTGGAACGCGAAGCAGTCATCAAACACTGACGCTTCTGTAGGGATGATATACTGTGGGGAAATAATCCACAAGCTGGAAGTGATTGGCCTCAACCAACGTCACTTTTGTACAAAGACATTGTGGCAAAGGGAAGAGAAAAAAAAAAAGTTTTCAGGTTTTTCTTCACATCAGTTTTATGACAGGTACATTGAGCGTGAGCATTTTCAGAGCGTACCCGTACTTCTTCACTCTAAAACAAAGGGAAACATTTGGAGCTGTCGGTAGTCAGAGGACATTACGCTGTTATTTCACTGGTCTGCCTCTAATGAGACCAAATGGAGCCGTACGTGGCTCTTCTGCTAGGATGAGTGGATTTTGATATTTCAAGTTTTGAATCCAAGGTGGTTGTTTTTTTAAGGCTTTGCTTGGAAATTATACTTCCCCGAAATTAACAAAAAGGATATCTCTGCAATGACATAGTCCAATTAAATAAGTGTGATGTCAAAATGAAGTGTGCAGAGTGCAAACCTCCCAAATATGGCTGGTGGGTTGAAAGAAATTAAGCTTTACGGGCTTTGATGTGAATTTAATTTTGACATTATGATTTTACATGATTAACAGTTTAGCATTGTTTTGTGACTGAGGTTTCAGTCATTTTAAAGGATTAAAATGTATAATAATAGTTTTAATTTTACAAGACTTTTTACTCAATTGATGCCTGACGAATACCGTGATTTCCAGAGTATAAGCCCCTGCTTTTTTTCCACACACTTTGAACCCCTGCGGCTCAAACAATGACGCTGCTAATTTATGGACTTTTACGGGTGAACACGCTTCCTGCCACTAATACATGAGTGCATCAACTTTTTTTTGTTTTTCTTTTTTGGTGGCTGTAGCTTATATTCAGGTGTGCTCAATAATCTGGAAATTACGGTAGACACACATTAGTGCACACACACTCCGATGAACAGCCTCGTCCTTTGTTAGCATCATATTAAGCTGTTTGAGCTTTCTTATTACCGACAACATGGATCTGCGCAGCTGAATATCAGCTCCAGACATGTTTGTCAGACATTCCTCGGCCTGCTATTTGTGTGCTCAAAACCACATCCCACTGTCGCTCGCCAACGCAACACCGTGAGGCAGCAGTGTCCCGACCTTTCGGCTCCACACTGGGTTTACGGAGCGGTCAGAGCACTTAACCTGAGCTCCGCTGCCTCATAGACCTCATTAGTTCTTCCAGTCGAGCATACCAATGGAGGCCATCTCTAAAACCAGGTGTCAGCCAGTCATTACTCTGCTGTCTGCACCGCGAAGCAGCTGGAAACTTTTTTTTTTTTTTCCGGAAACACTGAGAATTATCCCCTCCTTTTGTTTTTGATGCCACTGGAGCATAAAGACGATAGCCACTAATCAGCAGCAGCCACCGCTGCACAGACAGAAAACTGTGCTCCTGTCTGGTCTCCGGTCTCATTAATGGAGTGACTCCAGCAGGTGTGTCTCGCCACACGTGTCTCACCGACGTGCAGTGAACTGTCTGCTCGCCAGACCAGACATCAACACCAATGTTCCACGTGTCCTCAAGAGAAGTGCCTAAAGCACAGGCCCAGGTGTGTGTGTGTGTGTGTGTCTGTCTATTTGTCTGTCTGTGTCTGTGTGTGTGTGTGTGTGTGTGTGCTCTGATAACAGCTGCCGTCTCTGTGGTGCTGCCGGTGTGTTATTTTTGGTGCAAACGTACCATATTTCAGTGGGTGTGAGTCTGAAAACTTGCCTCTTGTTCAGTCAAACTGTGTCTTTGAAAGTTGTTCTCCCAAATAATGCTGCACTTCAAAACTCGGGAAAGATCATTGAAGCGCACATTTTAAAGGATTCTCTTGACGTGTTAGTTTAGAGTTAATAAAAGGAAATCTCGTTGCAGCATTCCGATGGGTTACAAAATAATAAGAGCAGCTTAAAATAACATGGTAGAAATTATATAACCATCAAAGTTGTCATGGAGACTCGTCCCACCCTGACCGCTGCAATCTTTACCAAATATGTGGTTTTTTTTGGCTTCCCCATTTTGCCAATAGAGCTTATCTAAAAGCGCTGATTCTCTTGTTTTGGAGTATGTTCTTGTTAAATTTTACCAATCTGCTGTGATCTGATCCAAAACAGACTGGCAGGAAACAACTGACATAGCAAGCATAGACTGAACTCGTCAGAGCCGCGATACATAGAAACAGAAGAAATGTCGAACATAACCAAATTAACTCATAAACATCATATCATCGTCACTCATGTTCATCAGATTGGCAGCTTTTTCGAGCAACATTCTGCTATCATCTTATTCAAACGGGAGTTTATGAGAAGTGCCTGAGCGAGCTTTGATACTTCTAACAGGATCTGACTGACTCCCCTGATGAATTCAGGTATTTGTCCCACTAACTGTCTCCATTACGTCTCTTTGTCTCGCCCTTCCAGACGGATATCACCCCTTTGTCCCCAAGCTGGAGAAGAGCGTCAGCGGAAGCAGCCCGTCCAGGGATCGCCTTCTCCTCACCATGACGATGCTCTTTCTGGCCGCTCTCTTCGTCTCCTAGCAACGGCCATCCCATCAGCGTCACCATGCCAACTAGCCTTGGGAGGGTGTACAGTATCAGCGGGGGGGGAGAGAGAGTGAGGGGAGTGAGACTTGGAAATTAGAGTTTTTTTCAAACATCACAGTGTGTGTGTGTGTGTGTGTGTGTGTGTGTGTGTGTGTGTGTGTGTGTGTGTGTGTGTGTGTGTGTGTGTGTGTGTGTGTGTGTGTGTGTGTGTGTGTGTGTGTGTGTGTACAGCTGTGCGTTGGATTGCCGTGGTTTAGGCAGAGTTGAAAGACCTTCAGGCGCTTGGTGACACAGTCTGAACTCTGAAGTCAGCCTGTACTCACAGGTGCAGGTGAGATAGAGTCTGTCTGAGTGTGTATGTTTGTGTGTCTGCAGGTGTGTGTGTGTGTGTGTGTGTGTCTGTGTGTCTGTGTGTTTGAGCAAGCCACGGGTCGAGCTTGTTGAATCATGCGCGCCACACAAAGCATTTATACAGGAGAGGAGTGGAGAGGAGAGCGGAGGAGAGAAGAGGCGGGGCTGACATGCCACTAAAAAGAAGAAACCCAACCACCCAATTGAAAACCATTTGAAGACTTTCCCTTGGATCTGATTGGCTGTCACACTTCCTTAGGGCTAGTTGCCATAGTTTCTTGCAACAAGACTTAAACTGAACTCAGATGAACTGGGGCGAACACATTTCAGCAAAGTTGAACTTGAATTGCCTTTTTTTTGTTGTTCGTGTCGTTGTTGATCTTGATGCTGGGAATTTGCCCCACGGAGGAAGAAGAAAGAAGAAAAAAAAAAGAGGAGAGGTTGGGGGGGACTAGCTGATGATGATCCACGCTGGTTCTACGTAGGAGACTAGACAAAAGTAGCTAATAGTCCATCCACAAACACACCCTGGGACTCCAGACACCTGTGTATCGTTGCCGTCTCCACGGCGACGCGTCATCCTGTGTTCACCATCAGTGTTTAGAAGGCAACAGGACTGGGGGGGGGCAGAGCATTTAAATAATGAATCATTCACTCAAATAACATTTTGAGGAGACAAAAAACCTAGAAGATGGACTAAATGAAGATGTGCCATTGACAGAAAGAGAAAAGGGGTTTTGTCGGTGTTATTTGTTGCCGTGTTCTATTTTTCCGTCTCGTTCTCGCAATTCTGGGTTCAGTCCTCCGTCGTCTCCGGGGTTAACGAAGCACACGATGGCCACGGCGCAGCCATGATATACTCAGCAATACTAACCGCCTCACAACGGGCCGCTTGACGGAGGAGGAGGAGGGACTGTCATCCATGTTGCCCCCCACCAACCATCACACTCTGTAAACTCATGTCCGATGCCACTCAACAGTTTCCCGTTCCAGTACGAGTGTTTACGTGTGCCAGAAGATGAGAAATGTGCGCGAGAGTGCCGCTTGTGTTTTCAAGAGTGAGAGAATATATTTTAAATGAGACTAACAGCCTGGAAATACATCCACATACTGTACATCTTATAAGTATTATTAAAAAAAACAACAACAAAAAAACAGGAAAAACAAACAAACAAGTAAAGCAACAAGTTCTACTTTACAAACCAAGTGCTTTGGTGAGGAGGGACAGCAATTTCAAAACTTCAAACAAATGTACCAGTCGGTTGCTTCAGAAAAGCATTTCCATAGCAACGAGCACCTTATTCACCGTGGGTTCCTGCCCTGCAACAACGGACTGGAGCGGGGCGCCGCCGACCTCAGTAGCTGACGATGCTGAAGGTGATGTTGGTTTCAGTGATGACGACGATGATGATGGACTGCGAGCTGTCCTGCGGCCATTCAAGGTCGCGCAGCAGCTCACCCACCGGCCTGTGAGACGTTCAACTCGTGTAAATGTCGTAACGGACACAGAATGGAATTCAAATCTGCCGAGATGAAATGTGATATAAGCATTTTTTTGTTTGTTTTTTTGCAAACTTGAAACTTGGTTTGCTTCTCTTCTTTTGTGGTGTTTTTTTTTTTTCTTTATACTGTGTTTTCTTATTGGTTTTCTTGAGTTTACTGTGGTTTATAGTCGTTATCTTGAGGGGAAAGACTGAGATTTAGTCAATGAGGAGCTGGGCGGGTTGAGCCACACGTAAACTTGGGCTGCACTCTGAACTCTTTTTTTGTTTGTTTTTTTTCCCCCCACATTGGAGGATATCTTGTGAAAGGGTTTTTTGGGGGGAATAATATTGACCTTTTGGTGTTTATCTGTTTGCGTCTTGGAACACACAGATTAGATAAAGGTGGCCCTGCCGGTTGAATCAGAGCTATCTGAAATCAAAACTGAAAGTTTGGGTGTCGGCTTGTTTCCTGAACGGTTTCATTTGGGCCATTTCAAGGCAGCAAATCAAAACTCCTGGAGTGACGCTTTACAAGAAAGCTGTCTTGTCAGAAAGCATTTGGTTGAATCAGGCAGTGACTTGGATAATTTTTCAGAGGTGTGGATTGATAAATGTCGGGGGACTTTAAAGAAAACTGTAGCAAAGCACTGTTGTGTGCTTTGGCTCTGCGGCTCTTTGGCGGGTGGACAGATTTCTTTCCTTAAGAGGTTTGTTGTTGATGTAATTAATCCTTCACACAACCCTCCTGTAAAACAACATGTTCATAGAGATTTTATAGCCACCCAGACAAGAGATTGTGCCTCATGAAAGAAAGAGTTATTTTAATCCTGTGTCTGTGTGTGTGTGTGTGTGTGTGTGTGAGGGATCCAGCCCAGGTGTACATGTGGCTCATGGGGTGGGGGGGGGGGGGGGGTTAAGGTTTTGGTTCAAGTGTGGAGTTGGGAGAGTTGGAGAAGGTAAATCACTCTTCAAGAAGTTGCACTTAAGAACTTAGACACGAGAGCAAGAACGTGTGTGTGTGTGTGTGTGTGTGTGTGTGTGTGTGTGTGTGTGTGTGTGTGTGTGTGTGTGTGTGTGTGTGTGTGTGTGTGTGTGTGTGTGTGTGTGTGTGTGTGTGTGTGTGTGTGTGTGTGTGTGTGTGTGTGTGTGTGTGTGTGTGTGTGTGCGTGTGTGTGTTATTGTCCGGGAGCGTAAGTCAAAGGTCATTTCTGTTAATCACTTGATGGCTGCGTGCTGAAACTCCAATGTGTGTGTGTGAGACCGAGTGAGCAACAGTATTCTTATTTCTAATCTTTCCATGTACGTATGGGTGTGAATATGTGACCGATTGTTGTCTGGCAAAACAACAAAAAAAGCATTTAATAGTGTTGGAATCAACAATTACAATCATGTTTACCTTCGACTGGAATGACTTTAAATGAACTTGAAAATAAACTGTAAACCGAACAAACCATAACAGAGGTTATAACAATGATCATGATAACAAAAATAATAAGCTTACAAATGTTACTTTTAACAAGATGTGTGTTTGTCTCTTTATTTTGCCTCCCCTGCTAACCCGCCCCTCGCCCCTCCTGCTCCCTCGCTCTTTGAGGATCTGACAAAGAGGAATAAGCGTGGCGCTAATCCAAGACAACAGATGGAGGGGTCGCAAGGAGGGTTTTACCTGGCAAATTCACTTCTCTGTAGATAATGTTGTTTTGGAGCTCGCAGATGTGATTTTCCATATCAAAGTTGGCGTGGCGAAGCCCTCCCTCAGCAGTAATACCTTTACATGCTCCGATTAGGAGAGATAAGCACTTCAATCACCAGCCTAACATTTGAATGACAATGGGACAGGCCGGCGCTGTGTACCTGGACGTCTGGTTGGACGGCTGATGGGAGGATAAAACCTGCGGCCGATGCCGGGAGTACAGCCGGGCTTATTGTCTGTGATCTTATGCAACTGGTCTTTGTCGCGCAGGTGGAGCCATTCTGCAGGAGGGAGGGAGGAAGGCGGACAGGTAGAGGTCAGCAGATAGAGGCACGGTAGAGAAAGATGTACGGCCCGTTCATCCCGTCTTTTAGAAAGCTTCATTTACAGTTACTGTCAAAGATGAGGCCCGGGGGCCAAAGCAGGCCCTCAACAGGCAAGTTTCAAAAAGACTCATGGACACAACGAAACACTGAGACTCAAGCTGAGGAACCAGTGATGCTGCCATGAAAGCATGCACACATGGCAACCATTACTACCAGGGAACGTTTGTTAAAAACATGCATAATGTATAAAAAAAATGGGCTTTATATTGAGATTGTAGTTGTTTTTGACGGCACTTTTTGTTCAAATATGGATGTTTTCATCGTGTATACTCTGCATCAAAGAACTTTTTTTTTTTTTTTTTTCAAATTCAAATATCAATAGAGCACTATTTCACCGGTACGATCCTGACCACACAGAAAGTGATCATGAAATCCATGAAATCCAAAAATGACGCTTCAGTAAACTTGAAGGTTTGGCTCGACGAGAATTTATCAGATGAGAGAAAATAAACTTGTTGCTATTTTTACTGCAGCGTTCTCCGGCTTTTGCGGATTAAACAATTATTCAGTTCTTCGAAAGCCTTTCTACAGATTAATAAAAGTGGTCACTTCCTGCGGCAGGCTGTCACCGTCGGCTGTTGTGTAACACATGCAACTTCGCAAGTAGTGGTTGTGCATCCAAGATGACATCCTGGCTGGAGTTTGGTGTTAATGTGACGCCGTCACTGTGTCCGGATGATTTTTTACTAAGTGAGGTGAGAGCAGGTGAAATTGCACTCGCTGCAATGAAATACCATAAGAAAAGTAGGTGTTCTGATCATCCTGGTAATTTAATGATCTAATCACACACACACATCATCATCATCATCTTTTAAAAAAAAACTGACATCAGCACCCTGCTGGACAGGATCCAGGCAGTGACTCACGCTTTGAAAGTAGACTTGAGGGAGGAACAGTGTGACCGACACCACCCTTCACACCTTTTGTTGCTTTTTTTTATTGCTAGAATTAAGTTTGGATTTTAACAACCGCCCTGATTCACACCAAGCTTTCAGACTTTTACCCCCCATCAATTATTTGAATAACCTCCTTCACTCCTATAACTATATAATTGTGAGCACCACTTTCAAAATCCGCATCCTTATTAAACTCCCTCGTGCAGTAACACAGACTCGCCACACGGGGTCGCTGTTCGGTCACAGCTTCAGCGAGTCGAGGTGATGCTCCCTGATGCCCCTGACTTGTAATCCTTTATCTGATACATAAATCCATTAAAGCCTCAATAGCTGTTGTGTAACAGGAGTCGTCGGATTAAACATGCAGATTTTCCTTCATGTGATATAACCGCTTATTTCTGCAGCACGTTGACGTAGACGAGTTCATGGAGACGGTTCGCTGTGGTTTTCTCAAAAGTAGAGATGCAGCAGCAGCAGCAGCAGAGGTGGTCAAGGACTTGTGCTTTCGCATTAGCGAGCAGCAAAAAAAAAAAAAAAAAAAAATGCAACAAACAGACGTCTGAGGCTTCAGCCGATGACTGTTTAAATCCAAGGTCTTTCTGTCACACATCTGAAAGCAGCTTTTCTTTCTGCTTTCATTTATCACCTCTCAGGCTGCAGAGGAAACAAACAACAACAACAAAACAATGTCGGGTTGTGTTTGTTTTACAGAGAAATCAAAGTCATGCACGGGCAGGCTTGGAGATATTAGGTTGTTTACAATAATTTAATTGTACGGATACTGAAAATGCACACATATGCACATTAATTTGTACAGCAGTACTTGTGGGGCCTTTTTTAGTTAGTTAGTTAGTTAGTTAGTTAGTTAGTTAGTTAGTTAGTTAAATACAATACAAATTCCTGAATGAAAGGGAGCAGAGCGAGGATTAACATATATACTCTGCCCAATGATCTCAAATCATCATTTTCCAAACAGCAAACAACAAACAAAGAAACATAAAAGTGGCTGCTCTCGCTTAGACTCTCCTACCTCATTCCTTGGATAGCAATAATAATCTTGTTTTAATAACTTTTTAAAGGCACCATGGGTTTTAGAATACATTAAGTTTAAATTGTTCCATAACTGGATTCCTTTTCCCAAATTCCTTACTTTGTTCCAAAATGTTGTTTTTTGTTTTTTGTGTTGTTGAAGGTTTTGGTTACTTTTTAGTTATAGTTACTTCCTCCTGTTGCGATTCTATTTTGCTCATTTCTTTATGAGCTTTATAAAATCTGCAGAACGCTATAATCTAATACATCATGAGATTTTAACAACTGGCTGAATATCAGGTTTGTTGGATCCCTGTAATTCAGTCTCAGCTGCTGTTTGCTTCCTCGGTGGAACTATATTTGTGCCGTGTCGATATTTTGAAAAGAGCGTGTTGGTCACTTCTCCTGCGTCACGACCATGATGGAGCGCTGCCTTGTCCCCGGGGGATGTGACGCTTCGTACAACGTCAATCCAAACGTTTGACGGGATGTAGATTGGAGTCAACATACGGTAACGTGACCTCGTCCCGCCCAGGCGTGTGGCGGCCCACTCAGAACGCGTGAGCCATGAGGCACGGCAGCCAAGATGATGGCCTCGGTGTCGAGGCGCAGCCCGCCGTTCCCACCGTCACGTCTGTGAGGTGACGCTCCCCGAGACCGACGTGTCGACGAGGCAGGGTAAGCCCTCCTACTCGGCCTTATGCTTCCTGCTTGAAGGACTGCGCCAAACATAAGGGAGACGGCGTCAAGGAGCGGCGGGGCGGCCAAACGCTCCTCCAACACATCCATCGACTCATCCATGACTCCCAGTATATCACCTGTTTCCAGGACGTTGAAACGACACGCAGTAAGTTCAAGATGTGGTGGCGGCAGGTTGAGATTAAAACACCTGCGCTGGGTTTATAAAACTTTATATTAGTGATCACTGATTCTCCAATTTCTTAAATATCAAGTCTGAAAGTCACAAAGCAGAAGCAACAAACAGACATTTTCATATCGACACATTTTGCTTTTCTGTCCTGTAATAAATCCGTTTTTAGACCTGTTTATGTAACGCAGTGTGAGAATCATAGCGAAGAGGAAGTGGTGCATTTTTTTATTAAAAAAATGTAAAAAAAATTGTTCATGGCAGAAACAACAATGAGTTCTTTGAAGGTCTTTGTAATATTATGTCAGAACTCAGACGGCGTGAAAGTTGTGGGATTTGTACTTGAAAACAAACAGTTTGACCACGTTATTGGTCTCGGAGGTATTATTTCAACCTCCAGTGGCACCGTGAGGTGGCCCAGACTTGTTATTCAACTATTTAACTTACACAATAGGTGGGTTTTTTAAGTTCCGGCTCCATCAGGGATGCTTGTTGTCCTTATAGTCTCCAAAAGTGTAAAGTGGGAGGCAAAGCTTTCAGATATTAATCTCCTCTCTTGTGCAACCAGGCCACAGTTTCAGATGGCGGAGTGAACACGGCCTTTACTTTTCAGATCAGAGTTGGAACTGTGTTCCGTGTTCTTAAAGCTGCTGCGGCTTCAATCTACTGCAGGATCTCGTCTGATGCACTGACCAACAAAACACTTCAAATGTTGTTCGGACCCATATGAAGTTTCCGCCGCCGAGAAGGCAAACGTGTGGACACCGGCCAAATCACAGGAGCAGGTTTGTCATCCTCTCACGATCCCTCGGGTTCTCCGATCTGCTTTTCAATCAACAAGAAATCTTCAGTCTTTCAAGATCACTTTGTGGAATAAACTAAAAAAAACTCGCTGGTGTGGGATAACAGTAAAAAAAAAACACACATTTGACCAGTTTAATCAATAAATTAATCAGAATTCTAAGAATTATGCAGTGGTTTCAAGCGGAGGACATACAGAATAAGAACCTAAATATTAAAAGTCATCTCAGGAGACCTAATCTGACTCAAGCTTATGGTACACTTACTTTTGTCTGTGTACTCGGAAGACATTTCTATTAATTTCCTCTCAACAGCCACATCATTCTGTCTCCATCACGAAGACAATCTGTTAACCGCCCATGTCCACTGCGTTAATGTAACGTTGTTAAATACCCTCAGAAGTATTCTTTGTTGATCTCACTCCAACACTCCTTATTTGTACACGTCCCTCCTGCTTCCTCCTCCCTCACATGGGTGCAGCACGTTTGGCCTCGACACCACTCCACACTGCCTCTCCGTCTTCTCATCCTCCCTCCAAACGGCTGCTCCGACGCCGTCCGTCGCCCCCAGATGTATGGTTTTGGTGTTAGTCACTGCTTTGCTTTCGCCTCGTCTCTGGTCTTTCTCTCTGAGACAGCCTCTGCACAGCCCCGACACAAGGGTCAGTTATATTTGCTTCCTCTGTCTGTCCTGCACGTCAACGGAATATACATGAACACACTTCACTCCCACTGCGTGCCGAACGACGTGACGCATTTTCATATTTAGTGTGTGACTGTCTGTGCATGGCGAAGCAAAAAAAAACAACAAACAAACAAAAAAAAAAACTGCATTGATTTGAGCTTCTCATGGAGGATCACATTTTGTAGTTCGTCTGAAGGTCAGACGAGGTTTGGAATCCACTCATTGGATTTAGAACTAATTGATTATTCTCAACAGCAGCGCTGCGTGGTTTACGTCTAAGCAGCTATGTCATTGTCGTCCCCCCCCCCCCCCCCCCCCAACACCACCTTCTTATCCTCTAAATCACCAGATTATTTCCCTAAAGATTTCCGGAGTGGCGATCTGTCTGGAACTATTGTATTCCTAAAGCCAACAGCAGCATGTTCAGCTGGTTAGAGATGACACACATGGGTGGATCAGATTAACTCTGTTTAAGATGAGTGACGTCTGAGTCTCTTCCTGTGTGTGTGTGTGTGTGTGTGTGTGTGTGTGTGTGTGTGTGTGTGTGTGTGTGTGTGTGTGTGTGTGTGTGTGTGTGTGTGTGTGTGTGTGTGTGTGTGTGTGTGTGTGTGTGTGTGTGTGTGTGTGTGGTTACCAATAGGCAGGATGTGTGTGTGTTATCCAGCTACAGGTACAACCAGTGGTCGTCAGTATGGTCTTCATGTCTGGGCGTTTCAGTAATGTACTTTTCACCACTCTCCTCTCAGAGCAAACGTGTTTGTGGTTCGTGTCGACCCTCACTGAGACTTCATATTATATCTACTGTATTTTTTAAGTTTCACCTCTGTCTACTGTATTGTCATTGTGTGGTGTGTATTATCTGTGTTGGAACCAATAACGGTCACAGTCAAGTCATCAATTAGTGTTATACGATCAAAACCTGCTCCTAATGGGTTAAATATGTACATTTGTACATTTGTAATGGTGATTAATTAAGTGATGTATTCAAGTCATGATTTTAACCTTTTTTTTTTTAAAGGGTAATTTTCTTTGAGTGGAAAGTTTGAAAAACTAAACCTTTTAGTGAACAGCGCCAAAGTAACTTTTTTAACGGGGAAAATTGGTGACTACACTTGACTATTGTTATGAATGTTTAACTTCATTACGAATCTCATCATGAGGGATAGTGACACTGTTTGCAGCGTTATTGTGGATTCTCTGTTAAGTTTCGTGTCCATACATAGGATGAGGGATTTTATCTGCCAACCTCGCTTGACGTAGGTATTTCAAAAGCCCGAGCTGCAAATCCCACCTGCCCATTATTAATGCGTAAGTCTTCCAATGACACCTGTCACTAACAAAAAATTAAATCAAACGCATGTCTACCAAATGAAAATTCCCCTTTTTGTGGATTTTGTGTGCTCAACCCTCAGATCAGCACGTGTCTCATGCTGAACCGTACCTGTGACAAGCTGGTCTGAATCATGTCTGTGATGACGAGGTCACATGCTGGTGCATGTGTACCGCGCGAGGAAAATCAACATGTCGACTGAATATAAATCGTATTTATTTTGAGCCGTTCGACACATTCAAAGCCGAATAAAGCCAGTTTAAGCCAAACCAACAGGAGGGCATCCGTCTCAGGTGAGATCGGTTTAGTTGAAACAAGCCTTTGAACACAGATTGTCCATCTTTTAATGGTGTTCGCAGTAACAGGGTGGACTTCACGTGATTCAAATCCATTTCATTTGTTCCATTAAGCCACAAAATCAATAATCTTAATCCTTCTTTTGGTGTCCTCAGGCAAAGTTTAATTTTGCTCATTTGTGGGCAAAGGCTTTCTGTGTGGATACCAACCGGGGATTTTGATCCATGCTGAGTCCTGAAGCACCAGATAAGTCAAAAGATTTGTAAATAGTACAATTATTATGAGCTGGTGACATTTAATTATTATGCAAAGGGACATTTTAGTTTTGCAGAACTTACAACTTTTACATACAAGTCAGTTCATGTGTGCACTCCATGACTCACTAGACATGCAAATACATATTGTTATTTGACCTGTAATGAACGTCTACACACACACACTCACCACACACACACACACACTCACTCAAACAGCGCAGCCACCTGGAGTGTCCAACACAGTTTGCGCCGCTCCACAAACCATGCATTTATTCATGCTGCACGTGAGGGAAAACATGTTTATTTCACACAAACCGAATGTCAGGTCAAGATGACGAGCAATGATTCTCTGATACTCGGCTAAGTGCAGAAGCTCATCAGCATGGTAATGTGACAATTCAGAGCTTGTTTGGCAATTTCCATGCAGATTTCCTAATGGTGAAATAAAAAAAAAGATGTGCTCAGTCGTACACCCCGGTTACCATAGTAGCACAGATGAAAACTTACTCCAAACACATCTTTTAAAAGCGTAACCTTACAGACTATCAACCGGTGGCTTTCATAACATTTTAAATCGGAATTTGAGGAGGATCTGTTTACGTGGATTTGTTGCGAAAACGGTGCGTTGCACACGTGGGTTCAGTCAATACCAGCAAGCCGAAACCACTTTACTTAGATAATATTTCAGGAGTCCCTCTAATGAGAGTTTGAGACAAAATGTGTGTTTGTTTCATTATTTTTGTCATTTAAGAAAGATTTGCTTTGACGTTTCGATGTTTATTTTATGTGGTTCATGTTTTTATCTCTGAAAAATATTGTCAGAAGGAAAACATGCTTCTTGAATCATCCTCATTAGAAATAGTAACAGGATAACTGTGAATTGCTACTGAAATATATAAAACGTAGAATGGGGAGCAGCACATTCAGCTGCAAGGCTCACAGTTTCAATTTGTGAAGTAAAAAGGCTTGAAAGTTTCTCATTTGGTCAACTTGCTCTGACCGTTCTGACCACTTTCTTAGCATAAAATCATGAAGTATCAAGCTCCACCACAGCAAATGAAAAACACCCCAACACACAACATGTTTCCACTCGTTTTAGTAGTAATCAATGTCAATAAGGTTGAATTTCACAATCATTTCTACAGAAGTGATGGAAACACCCTCTCACTTCTAGGGGAGTGTATCTCTATTCTTGTCTCTTGATTTTGTGTCATTGACTTCGTTCAACAGGTTGTTTTTTTTTTATGTTTAATCACTCATCTGTGAGGCACTGCTGGGGTGAAACTGTAGGTCTTTCAGTGTGAAATGTACTTTTTGCTCAGACATTTTAAAGTCAACGCAGTTTCATAGCTCGGGATCCTTTCACTTGTTCTGAAGCAACACCACCAAGGTGACGTTCCCATTTATTAGCTAAATGTGTCACCGGTGGTAAGTTGTCATGAAATTTTCAAGCGAAACGAAAAGCCCTCATTATTTTTACCAAACATAGGAAATTGGTTTCACATATTAAAAGCCTTATTTTATGTTTTTTTCTTTTATTATTCTTAACCTCTTTTGGAATTAATGGAAGCCTGTGCATCATCAGAGTTGAATTTGAACAGGTCTCAGAATCACCACCACACACACTCATCCCAAAGGACTTGTTAATAACTTGGATAAAGCCATACTGACTGCATGGTGGTGTAGCGGTGCAGCGGTCAGTGCTGTTACCTCATGGTGGACAACAAAACAACAAAAAAAAACCTTTTCAGTCGGAGGATTTTCTGTGTAGATTGTTTTCTCCCTCCTGCATGACTTGTCTTTGGTTTCTTCCCATAAAATAAAACATGCATTTAAGAGTCACTGGTCCTTGTAAAGTCCTGTTTACACCACAGCCACTAATGGAAACCTGATATTTTTTTTTTGGCATTTTAGTTTGAAAAAATAAGGACCATGTTCAAACAACAATGTTTGAAAAAGATGTGAACCAGCACAGACAGCTTTCAATCAGCACTTTGAACACATTTCAGCCCTAAAATACAAAATGTGCAAGCGAGTGAATTAGAGCGAAATGAAACAAAAAGTGAAAACTGTTACCTGTTCGCTTTTAAAAAATGAAGCGAACAAAACTTCAGAGGTTTTCCTAATAAAGGCGATCGAGGTTGCTCATTTAATTCTTTGTTGGCTTTTACATCTGTGATCTATGGTGGTAACTTTATGCACATTTTTTTAAATACTGGCCAGAACTGTTTTTGATCGTCATGGTCACCCAATTTAATGACTTCTTTGGAAAACTGCAACATTTATTCGAATTCCCCAAAAATAGTCAACCATTAAAACTTTCTTTTAAAAGGTTTGCCTTTAAAACTCAACTGGGAGTTTGCTTTGAGTATTTGTTGGTTCTCAGAGAAACAAAATCACTTGCACCGCCAAAAAAACAGCACTTATCCAAAAGTGTACCAAAAATAAAAAGCTTAATAGTCCACTTGTTGTTTGGTTAAGTTGAGCTTTGGAGACCCATGGCATTCATGCGAGTGTAATCTCGACTGGAGTGCTGGTTAATGGGGCACAAGGCATATGGTGTGTTGTCTAGCTGCTGTTTTGTCCCTAGATTTCCTCTTAATCTCTCGTGTGACTGAATCTGACTGTGTCTACTTTTTGTCCTGCGTCAGACAGCAATTTTTTTTTTCTCCCCGTCTTTACTCTGAGAGTCCAAGCTCCACTTTTATCCACAACAGTCCCTGAAATACCCGACGAGTTTGAAGCAAACAGCTGAGCCGTCTGGCCTACCCACACACACACACACACACACACACACACACACACGCACACTCAGGCTGATGCATGACTGAAGCTGTGCACGTTGCAACTTATTAAGTAGAGCTTTGGCCAAATAGAGGAATTAATGAGGAAAAAACAGGTTGTCCTAGTGGGACTGTGTGTGTGTGTGTGTGTGTGTGTGTGTGTGTGTGTGTGTGTGTGTGTGTGTGTGTGTGTGTGTGTGTGTGTGTGTGTGTGTGTGTGTGTGTGTGTGTATGTGTGTGTGCATTGATGATCTATATATTTGAAACCCATACAGTATATAAGAGCCAGATTATTTTCCTCTGCGTTCATCTTTCTATCTGCTCTCGTTAGTTTGAATCTGCAGTAAAAAAAAAATGTTCCGGCTCATCACTACCCTCCATGCTGGCCCTACACTCTGGTGGTAAATCAAAATCTGAACTTTGATTTGATCGTCGGGTTGTAACAGCGTTATCAGCGCCGACTGATATTGTACCGAAGGCTTAAATTGTCTAAATGGAAAAACACTCTCATTTTGAGGCTGAACTACAATCCATCACTCGACTTGTCGTCCGTGACAAAGGTTTTATGTTGCTGTCAAAGTTTCATTGCTACTCTTTTAAGTGAAGTTAATTAAAAATGTCCGATCAGTTTCCATAAAACAGAGCATGCACACAATCTGTCATGCATACATGCCACTATCCTCATTCCTTCTGAATTTGACTTATTTTGACTCTTGCTTTGCTTCATAATGAATTGTATGTTTATATATCCTTGTATTTTGAGGTAAGTCTTTTTAACTTTGATTTCACTGTATTGATCATCTTACATTTGACCGTGGATCAACTGGTCGTCCAGCTGCACTCTGACCCTGTTAGGGTGAATCAACTCCATTATTATTAGTGGCTGATTGGTTAGACAACACCGTGCTTTCTAAAAGCCTCATCTGCAGTAAAAAAAAAAAGTGAGATTCTACCAGGTGACTCAGATGATTCAGACTCAGACACTGACTAAATCAGCTTTGAGGCTGGAACCTGCATCATAGATGATGCAGGTTATTGTGCATTTGATTGTGGGGAAGAAAACATATGCGTGTCGTCACACAAGTTTCCATGTGGCGCGCTTACACGTGTGTTCGTTAGCACATGGAGGCGCAGGCAGAACGAGGCCCCCGATGTCGTGTGCAGACGGAGCGGCCGCCATAAGCTTTCAAAATGAGTATCATCCCGCCGCCTCATGAAGCCCAAATAGCCTCTCTCATTTAGTCAAGACAAGCGCTAAACCTCCACTCATCTTCTTATCTCATGTAATTACAAATCAGCATTGGCTTAATGATGCAGGAGCTTCATGTTGAGTTTTCACAAAGCCGTGCTTTCATTCATCTGGGGTGAGTCACCCAAATCAACCCTTCAAACTCTAAAATTGAAATCTCCTCAGGATTTGGGTTTTATCTCGAGCTGTGTCACACACACAGTCTGTGTTCTTTGTCCATTCTGGAATTAAGTTTGGGGTTAAGATTTTGGCGCGTGATGATAAATGTTAGTCGCACTTTTCCAAATGTTATAAAAAAAACAACAACACACATACCGTTTTTACAAAGCTTGCTTTTTATGTCACATCACATCATGAATGTTGAGTCTCTCCACTCTTTCTCTGTCCTTCCTCTTCTGTCAGCGGTCTGCCACCTGCAGCGCTGGACCAACATGCAGCTGATGTGCCCCGTATTTGCCCCCCTTTAGCGTATCTTCAGTTTTGTTTTGGTTTTTTTCTTTTGTCTTTTAAAGAGAACTTTAGATTGCAGTTTGATCCCAGTCACAGTGGTTTGCCAAAATAAGGCTAAACATGGCTTAAACTGATCGAATTGACGAAAATCACCCCAATGGCTAAAATGACTAGAAAATCTTCGAAATGGCTAAAATTGCAAATCAAATGTGTGCAGCGACAGTGATTCATGTCCCGTCGTCTTCATTTTGAAGGTTAAATATGTTTCGCAACGTTGCACGACTTCTATTTAGAGTCCCTCTCTTCTTAATCTCGTTGCAGATACACTCGATCCTTCAGTGACTTCAGGGGTAAAGCTGGACTGACCAGCGAAAACTTTATGCCGCAATACATTCATAATAACCTTTCTTTTTTATTGGAATTGTATAGACGATATTGCAACTGACCCCATACAATTTAAACTGAACTAAATTGGACAATCTGTTGTTATTTTAACAGTCACTGTGGCCTAACGGTTCGTTATTGTGTGTGATTTTCTAACTATGTCTGTGGGCGGCTCCCCTCCTCGCTGATCTGCCACGACCTCCGACCTCCACATCGGTCAGATGCCAGGCATAAATCAATGTCCTGCTAACCACAATGCGACACTGGGTATTACGACGACAATTGTATAACGCGGTCACCATGATTACTGCGGCCAATCTCTGCAGATGGGACCTCTGTGGCGGCCATACACTCGGGTCACAGCATTTCATGATATAGACTGAACCGTCCCTCATTAATGCCATGCAGCACAGAGCCAGAGCTCAAATGTATCCCAGGTGTTATTTTGTGCAAAAAAAGTAAAAATAAAAAATGTCTGTATTGAACCTTGCACTAACTCATGCATTATCTAATGCATGTCTACGTTATCTAACGCTTTATAATCTGCCATACATAACTCCTATTTGATCTTCTTTATCCAGGCATTGTGTCACGTCCCTCGATGCTCGTCCTGCTGCTCATTCCAGCATAATGGTGATTAACTCAATAAGCGGGCTGAATAAAACAAGTGAAAAGACTAAATGTGATCTTTGACAGCAAAACCGTGTGATTTTTTTTAATTTATTTTTTTATTCTAGCGTGAGCTGTTCTCTGTCACCAACTTTTTTTTTTTCTCTCTTGTTTCAAAGACGCTGACAACCCTCAAAGGAAACCTACATTGTGTTTTCTGTCTGTAATTGTGATTGTCGTGTTTTCTGCTTGGATTATAATGAGGGGTGAGCTGCTGCTGTGATGTGTGCCGTGGATCAAAAGATGCACTTCTGCTGATGCTGTCTTTCTGTTCCAGCCTTTTGGGGTCTTTTTTTTTTTTTTTTTTTTTTACTTGCTGGAAACAAATTAAAACAGCAAAGCTGGTGAAGTGGCAAATGTGTGAAGCAAAAACCAGAATTATTTCAGCCGTCACACCTAAAAAAAAAAATCCAAGTTGAGATCAGTTTATTAACGTATAACAAACGTGTAGTAGTAACTCATTACAACTCACTGGAAACAGTTGGGGCCTCATTTTCTAATAACCTGTCCAAACGCATGCTAAATCGCATGACGGCGCAAATATGTGGTGTTGTGGGTTTTGTGTTTGTTTCGCAGGTGGCCACCTTATTCAAAGCAGATGGTTGCAAGCATTATGACCTGTTTACACAAGAATCCGCTGTTATGGTATGTTTTCCATATTCGTTTGCTTCAGTTCGCTATTGAATGGAGCACAAAAAGAAATGTGAGAAACTGAGTTAAACACGTTGATTACAGCAAGTATATATAGAAAAGCAAAAGGCAACATGGGAGATGATCTGGCACAAAGTCAAAGATGCGGTGTATTTAACAGAAGATTGCAAGATCTGAGTATTACAATACTGAAAATATGTTATAATAAAGTCCTGTTGGGCCAGATGAGGAAGTGTCTCTTACATTCATGCACAATCTAAAACACCCACTCTATAATTCATATTCAGACAAACACATTAAATCAATTGAGCTCTCTAACTCATTAACTTTAACAGTAACCAAAGGTAACTGGCTACCAACAGTACCGGTACTCAATGACCCTGAATAAACCTGACCTGTATGAGCGCTATTAGCAGATAAATATCACGAGTTTATCTCCGCTGTCTTGTTGTTGTTGCTGCTGCTGCTGCTGGCCGTCAATCATTCGTGAATCTGTCTCTTTTAAGAACGGGTGTCATGGCTGACAGTTATGTAAGTTGTGTCCCTCTCGGGAGAATTTAATAAATGGCGGACCTTGACGGATGAAAAAGTCACACAGGCCAAAACAATGTGAACCATTTGACTTCCAACGGTCGAATGTAACGTCTGCTGAACTTCATCGGACTAAAACGACGTCTCAGTGTGAGTCACGGACCGATTCATCCACCTGAACAATTACAAGTGAGATTTGTTATTTTTGCTTTAAAGTAATTTAAAGTAGCTCCCCCATTTTAAAAGAAAAAAAAAAAACACTTAAAGTCACTCACCGCATTCCCGACAGTATATTTGACTCAACAGGAAATCTGCCACCAGCTGTTACATGATTTTGTGCTTCAACACGAGGTAATCCTCGCCAGAGTTTCTGATGAACACCCACTGACAACGTATGTGAGGAAATAGCTGATGGACAGGTATTCGCTTCTAATCAACGACCACTGGCTTGTAATGTATGGTCGGTTAGACTTGCCTCACCCAGTCAAAGTCTGGAACACAATTTAATGCGACATTGGTCCGATGTCTACGCCTTCTGCTTGTGTTTGTAGAGTCTCACAACACAAATTACTGACAAACATGTTTGTTTGTTTGTTTGTTTGTTTGTTTGTTTTTTACATCAACTCTCACCCCCCCAAAAAAATCATCTTCTGCAAACTTTCATGGAAAACCCTCCAGTCGATATTTCAGTCTGGACGAGCAGACGTTAAGCTATTTCTATGTAAACATGTCGCCAATGTTGCTAAAATATTCATGCAAACAAGCTGAAAGTGTTGAAGTGTCACTGGAGAAGTTCCATCAGCGTATTACTTCTGTTTTAGTCATATATGCACATTAATATGATAAATACTTGAGTGTTTAGGGAAGGAATGAGTGGATGAGCTCCCATCAGGGGTCCGGGGGAGTTTGAGATAATATATATTCAAATCTTTTAACTGGGGAGCTCCGGAATGAGTTAGCCTGCTGAAGAATCATATTTCCCCAAAGTGCAGAAATAAAATGGATGCAATAACTCACAGTGGATCGTGTGTTTGTGAAGCATCTTCTGACGATGCAGTCGTGTCACAGTCGTTTTCAACTCTGATGGTATTTTAAAGTCGCCCAAAACTGCATTATCAGTTACTCTTCTCTCGACGTAGCAAACCAGCAAGATCAACACAAATAGACAATTCACCATCCTGGGATTTCAACTCACTTGATTAAATTGAAAACTTGAAACCAATAATCATCTTGAAGGATTGATCTAAGTCTTCAGACTTGACCGATCTCCTGCAAAGTGGTGTAAAACTGACAAAGATCAAGCATATTTCACTATTTCACATTTTTCAGACCGATGCAATAATTAAATGAAGTAAGTATTTTCTTCCCCTACATTCCAGTATGCTCTCCATTCTAACCAACCAACCAACTAACTTTAGGGCTGTCCATTAAAAACAAGGTATTTTTAAAGATCAACATCTTAAAATTGTACAAACATTGACCTCATTCTCTCCATACAGTAGTTCTGAAGAACGAGCAGCATCTGTGAAACACACTGCCATAAAACCTCCATATAAACCAACGCGATAAAGTCCTACATCCATACCGACCAACCAACGCATGGCACGGCACAATGTAATTAATCCAAACACCTCATTAACACACGTCCCGCAGGCCGTCCTTGATTCACTTTGGCATCGACAGCATATTAACACACATGTCTGCTAAGGAGTGTTAGCATTCTAGTTTGCGGGCTATAAATACACTGACACCCTCCGCAGAAGAGTTGTACATGACGAGTTCCAAAAATACTTTGCGTATTGGAGGGGAGATTAAACGAGAGGATGCGACGGACACACAAATGCATAATGAAGGCATGAGCGTGGGAGAGGAAGGAGATAAAAGGTGGGGATTACACGTATCAGCGGCAGTAAGTCAGTCGGGCGGGACAGAAGGGCAAGGATGATGGATGATGGAGAAATAATCTGGCAACATCTGGACGCGCTGTCTCAGAGACGGCGTCTTATACTGACAAATGTGCGCTCAAACACACAAACCATTTTGTTATGGTCATGCGGAGAGTCCATCTTTTTTTTTTTTCTTCTACTGTGTGACCGAAAGAAAAGATCTGTTCAAGGTGGCATTTTTCCTCCTCCTCCTCCTCCTCCTCCTCCTCCTCCTCCTCCTCCTCAGATCATCTCATGATCCCTCTTTTGTTTTTCTATCGCTTCTTTCTGACGAACTAACTTCATGTTTCAAATCCACTAATCCTACATTTCCCAGAATCACTTTCACCATTTCTCAGTAAACATGTCTTGACATATCCAGACTGGGTTTAGCGGCGAATGTGATCCTGATAGTGACACTTAGTGAAAGCTGTCGTGCACTAAGCCCCACTTCTGGCTGTTTCGCAGATTTGTCTTCGGCAATTTTTCCCTCCATTTTTTCTCGGAGGATTTTAGCTCCGTTGGTGAGTGGCCTTCACTGTAAATGTTTCTAATATGGTGACAAATACATCTCATGCTGTGCAATTTGCATTCTTCAGAGGCGTAACCGAGGTGTGAGGCACAAAGCTGCAGCACACTGTAACTCCAGGGATTTGTCATGCTAAAGAAAGCCCAGGTGGCGCTAATAACCATCGACAAGAGCACTGTTCTCCTCAGTCTGGTCTTTCTGACGGTGTCACGCTGCTGCACATTACTGAAGTAGCTTAATGAAAATCAGCCGTCGTTAATTTGATGACTGGTGTTGTTTCTTTTTTTGAATGTCCTCCAGTAGATATAAAACACAGCATGAAACAAGCTAATGTTTTAAAACAATTTTTATCACCGGCGATCCTCACGCAGCAGGAAATGCTTTTATACTCTCAGTGTCATGAGAGTGCCTTTTTAAAAGGAAGGCTGCTTCATCGCATTATTGATGTTTTAATTACATTTTTTTTGGGGGGGGGGAATGTTAGTGCAAGTTACGGAAAAATAGTATTCCAACTAGCATTCTTCTAACGTGCGTTTTACGCAATATTTTGGAGTGTAAATGAAAAACTTTAATTGCATGTTGGGTGTTGTTGAGCGTCACCTGTAACAGCGCTCCAACTTGTCGTCTGTCCACACAAATGTCTTTGTACAATGTCTAGGTTATCATTGCATGAGTGTGCTGTTTCATTACAAAAACAACCAACAGCATCCACTAGTGACCAAACAAGAAAACTGCATTGTTTTCAGCATTTCTGCTGTTTCCATGTAAACTGTCATTGTTTTCAAAACGTCGCTGTGTAAACGCAAAACATTCCTGAAAACAAAAGCAAAAGCTTTTGAAACGTCTTGTCAACATGGCCTAAAACTACGCTGCTACTCACTGGTTGCTGAAAAGTGACTTGTGCATTATGTTTGAACTCTGTCCATTAGCGTGGCTTGATAACGTCCGCCGACCGTATCGGCATCGTTCTAATGTTTCTGTGCCACATTAGCTGAGCTCTCAGCACATTGTGGCTCATTGTAATGACTGATTCTCTCATTACGTATTGCAGAAGTTTAATTAGTCTGAAGTGAAAAGTGGAGCACACACACACTGTCGCGGGTTGAGTTATGCGAGGGGAGGGGAGGAGGGGGAGGATCCACATGCAGAACTTGACATAACACCTGTTTCTCCAGAGAATCAGATTTATGGACTAATGACAATGTAAAGACGCGGAAAGGGAACAGCTGAGATATACTAGACGGTAGCAAAAGAGGAGGATCTTTAAAGATGTTAACTCAAAGGAGAAAACAAAAAGCCCATTTAAGATTGTCCAACTATCCACTCAACTTTCAGATCGTGTTTTATTTTCCCAAAGATTTTCTTTCCCTTTACACAAGTATTCATGCCTCTGCTGGAGTGAATAATTGGTGCACCTTTGCCACCTCTGAAGTAAATTAGCACACATTACTGTTGATGAGACTCAATCAATAGGCAAGAGTGAGGAGAATAGAAACAAATGAATGAATTGCCATTTCAGTAATTGAGCTCCATTAACAAAGGGCCATTTTTCATGGCTTCGGTCTTATTGGTGCTGAAAACTGAACCACGCATGCATTATTTAAAACATTTAGAGTACAAGCTGAACTGATGGCAGGACCTGTAACTTTATTGATTTTATCTTGGGGTTTTTTTTTTTCCTGCACTTAAGTTTTAGCATGAGTATGAACAAAAACCATTAATGACTCAGAGGACTGAACGCTTGTAGCCCAGCTGCCATCACAGCTTATTCAACATTAATGGGGTGGAAGTGAATTCTGATCATTGAGTGTTCAGTCGTGTGTGTGACAGTGAGTTTGTTGGCTCTTTGACTGGTGACACACACACACACACACACACACACACACACACAAAAGATTTTCCAAACTAACCGGAGTGATCAACAAATTCCCCACGATCATTAAGCCCAAACTAACTTTCCCCCCCTTTTTTTCTTCTCTTCCCATATTATTCCAAAATCTTTCTCTATTCGACTGCTCCGTTGCATCCTGTTTGGTCCTGTCTCATTCCAAACAAATGGCCAGTTAATGAGTTTGCTCAGGGACGGCCTTGAACGCCGGCTCTCTTCTCAGTGGTACACACACACACACACACACACACACACACACACACACACACACACACACACACACACACACACACACACACACACACACACACACACACACACTAACCCATGCGCACACTGATGTAATTGTTTCCCTTTGGACAAAAACAAAACTCTGCTCAGATCCATCACGGCGCAGAAACAAACAGATATCTGACAGCCCGGCAGAGCTCTGTGGTACGAGGAAGCCGCACCGAAACCAAACAGAAGTTGGGTGATTGATGGGAACTTGAAATGATTGGGAGGAAGGAGAGGAGAGACGAGTGGAGCTTTTGATCTCCCCCGACCTAGAATCAGGCGCTGCAACGCTGATTCCTGTAGTGTCAGACTTACAGTACATCGCTGTGCTTCAATCATAATTCTACAATCTACCGCTGAGCTCAGTGACATGTACAAGAGGAATCAGGTCATCATATGATTTCTGGAGTGATCAGATTATTATTCAAGTAACCTTGAAAACAGCATCAGATGAAATGCTTTGTCGAACGCGGGGAATAATTTGTTTTCCAGAAATCACTTTAGTGTACATACTCCAATTTCTTTGTGGATTTGCACTTTTATCTGATATTTGACTTACATCCTTTATTTCTGATAATGTAAAAAAACAACAAAAAAAACAGTGCGTGAGCTGAAAACAAAAGACCACATCCATGTCTTCCAGTCAGAAAGTTGATGAAAAGCCACTTCTGGAGTCAAGAAGTCACAAAATGAAAACCCTCAACACAGCTAATGCTAAACCCGTAGGAATCACCAAGACGAAATGAGACATTTTAAAAAATAATGGAAAGTGTGAGTTTTACAATGTATTATTACTCTGGGGGGAAAAAACGATAACATATTTTCTAATTATCGCATTTCTTAAAGGCATCTGAACACATTTGATTAAATTATTACCATGATTTGATTACTTACAGTCTTCAGTCATAAATCAAACTGAAATAATATAAATAATATCGTCTACAAGCTCTGTATGGAAATGCGGGTTGTTTTTTTTTGTGGGGGGAGGGTCTTTTTATATAGTATTCATATTATTCCACCCTTATTCTAATGGGAATCCCACATCAAGAACAAAATCTATTTTGTTCGAAGAGTCCTGATGAGGCAGCAACCACTTCTTTCTGGGTTGTTTTAACATGCCTTCCTTCTCGTCACAATTTAAATTTGATCCCATAAAGTCCCAATTCGAAGGAAACGTTCTTCCATTTCTTACTGCACATCAGTAAATACTCTTTCACGGATTTCGAAGTCACTGAGGATTGTGTCTTTCAGCTTGAAATGCATTAGTAGGAAGTCCAGTATTCAGCTGAGGATTATAACTTGGTGGGACACATGCAGCAGGTTTACTTCACACACACGTCACCGTTTTAACATGTGGTAGCAGCCAAAATGATAATCCACTTGACTCTTTCTAAAGTTTCCATCTCTTCATTACTGGTGGCAGTATTTGGTGAGGGTATGCTAGTATAAACAAAGGAAGGTAATCGTGGTAGAGCTGAATTGTCGGTGGTTGGTTGACGGCTTCGAGGGGAGGAGGCCGAGTCTGGAAACCGGCTCTGCAGTGAAACGACATGCTTTTGTCAAAGTGCGACTTACACTGACCAGGTGCCACAGTGTTGAGGGGGTGGGCCGCGAAACCAAGAAACTCCCCAGACCTGGCGCCGATGGTAGCAGCCATTACGAAACCATGACATCATGTAAAAACACGAGGACAAATACTAGTTTAAAACAGTAACAGCTAATCAGACCAATGGAACTCTGGAGGAAATCAAAAACATACTTCCTCCTAAAGCGACTGAGAGTTCACACAACACTAATGGAGTACAGCAAAACAAGATGGGCACCTGATGGGATCATGGATCGAGGGTTTTTTGATTTGTTTAAAGGGACCTGCGATGGGCACATTTGCTCTTGTGCTGAAAATAAAGTAAAAACAGCCATTATCCAGGTTACTGTCAGAAACAGTGGACCTTTACTCATCTGTTCTTTTTCTTCATATAATGATTAACAAGAGGACATTTCAGTATCTTGGAAATCCTGTCACAAGCACTGCCACCAGTGAGGTTCTCGGAACGAAACTGAGCAACAGTTGAATCACACATTTACCGTATTTCGCTGTTTATTCTCCTCGGCCTGTCTCCTGAAACCAAATCAAACCTCCGGTAACAAAGTCTGAGCAAACAAGGAGAGAGAAGCGGCAATTAGTAGGTAGAGGGGGAAACACAAAACTATGTTGTGTCACGGACTTTAACGCTAAGCTGAAGGCTTCAGGTTTCACTGCCTGGAATAATGCTGACTGCAGCATCGCATGGGAGGGAACAGTGGAGCACTTTATTGGTGGAGTCAGATGGAGGAGCTCCGAGCAGGTGGTGAGGTAAACAGGAGTAGAGTTTCTGGTGATGCAGTAGTGTAGTATCACGTAGTATCGCCGCCCGTCTTTACCAGAAGGTATGATGTCACCTTTTTTTTTTTTTAAAGTGTGATAAGATAAAGAGTCACGAGGAGTCTTTTCTTTCCTTCTTTCTTTCTCCCTCATGAAATATGCCGACGTGCCAACGGGCAGGCATGCTTACGTACACTGATGGATACTTTACTGTCCATGGTGCACAATGCAAAAGAGCACACAAACACACACACGCACACGCACACGCACACACACACACACACACACACACACACACACACACACACACACACACACACACACACACACACACACACACACACACACACACAAACAAAGACAATGGCAGTCTGATGAAGAGACAACAGTGGCTTTGTAGTGGAAGAAGCCTTGTGAGTATTACTGTGCCTGTCTCTGTGGGGATTTAATATATTCCACACACACACACACACACACACACACACACACACACACACACACACACACACACACACACACACACACACACACACACACACACACACACACACACACACACGGAAAGAAAGCAGAGTTTACAATTCTTATTGTTCAGCCTCAACAACTCAACTTTCAAAGTCCATTCTTGAGAAACAGAGATGAACTTTGCACATGCACTCGCCAGATAGAAGTTTTAATGAGTTATGATAACAAGCACAGGCTCACAAGGTCTGTCTCACTTGTTTTATATCTCTTTCCCTATGACTTTCTTATCTCTTATGGCGTGAGGTGCACACACACCTTGGTAATATTCCCGCACAGTACGCTGCTGGCCGTGACCTACGGCACGTACACATGTACAGATGCAGCACAGCACTGGCTCATACATCATGTTACCGTCGGCGTGCTGCGAGCGATTCTTCATGTACATGCTCCTTTCATAATGACCTTGTTGACTATATTACAACGATTGTATTGCTTTCTTTGTATTCTCAAACTTGAGGTTCTCTGACATGAAGAAACTGTATGTTAGACGTTGTTTAGATGCTGCTACTACTACTACTCACTGCAGTCTATAATTGCTGTTCCTTAACTGGCCGACCAGTAGGGCCTAATTAATATCTGCCTTTGCTTGTTCCTCTGTTTCCATCCCAACCTCCGTCCTTCTGTTGATGCACAAATGTCTCTCATCCTTTCGTCTCTTCACAACTCTGCTTGACAGAAACATGAAAATGTGACAGTGTGAGACAGTGCTTACTATCTGCTCTGTCTGTCTCGCAGACATCTGTCAATTAAAGTTAGTCCGTTTGAATCTGTCTGATCCGCCTGGCCTGGAGAGACCAAGCAGCACAATCCAGGTTTGACTGTAATAACCAGTCCTTAATTTGCAGAGACTCAAGTGAAGTGGGCCTGGCATTAAGGGCACTGGATTCAGGGCTGGACGTCTGAAAAACTTGCTCTAAATACAATTTGCCCTCCGAGCATCTTTCTGCTTAATTCACAAAGCAAATGCGCAGCCTCGATTTTCTCCGACAGCTGTATTAACACTGTACTAATGGCGCGGGACCAGAATCCTTTAAGCTGTGGTAGGTGTCCGTAGTGTTGAGCATAAGCAGAGCTTAGCCTACTGTTCCACGTCTGAAACTATGCACAGTAAGATATAGGTCATGGCAATCCTGAGATGGGCACTGGCAAGTTGGACTTGTGTGTGCGGACACACAGGGCTTGTGATTTCTCTGCCAGGACCTTCTTTATTGGGTCAGCCAGACAATCTGAGAGATGCCGCTCTTGCTTATATATCTCTGTGTGCACACATTTAGTCTCTCTCCACTGAAGAGTCAACAGCAGTAGTAATAAAACATTGACAGTGCCAGAACACTGACGTGAGTCTCGAAACACCCCGTGGCTCGATTCCAAAGCACATGAACCCCACCCAAACACTTTAAAACACACTACCCAGGCCCAAGAATGATTCCTATGACAGAGTGTGCATAGGGTGTAGGTCTCAAAAAAACAACAAAAAAAAAAACCAGTGGTGTCACTGATTTGACATTTAGTATTGACTTGACCGGGTCTTTAATGCAACGGCGTTGAGAAGTCAGATCTGTGTTCTGATTGGCAGGGGTGTGATTTCTGTCGAATCTCATTTTCCTTGTCAGTTGCTCAGACACGTTTTCACTGGTAACGCTTTCAAACCCTCTGGCTCTGATCTACTGAAGGCTTGTGCGTAGAAAAACTTGGCATTGTGTCCACACACACACACACACACACACACACACACACACACACACACACACACACACACACACACACACACACACACACACACACACACACACACACACACACACACACACACACACACACACACACACACACACACACACGTGGAAGCTGACCTATTAATGGGCCCAACTGATGTGTGACAATGTGCAGAATGAAACACACTATTAGCACATTTGCCTCTATGACTCTGGAATATCAAGCTTGTGTGTGTGTTCTATGCAATATATCCATGTATGAAAGCAATTCTGTTGTTTATTTTTGTGTTTGTTTTCAATGTGTTTGTAATGCTACTCTTGAAGTGTGAGACATTTTCTCCACTGGCGTCCCTCCACTTTTATTTGCAGACTTTATTATGAGGTATTTTAAGTGTTGTATCCCTTCTTAGTTAGGGCAATCTTTTCTCAAACTTTTCTGTTGCTCCATTTTATCCCGCAGCCTTGAGTCTGTGACCGATTATCCCCTTATGCTTGGATTTTCATTTTCCTTTGTTACTTTTTGCCGAAATTCAGATGTACAGTATTCGTCAAAATGCCCAGTGTTCAATAACTTCCTCAACCAAAATGTGCAATTCCATGATATCACTTTTTATTCAAATACATGCAAACATTTAGGCCCTTTGTAAATTAGACCCTTTCTATCATTCAGCAAATTGATCATTGTTTTGACATTTGGTTATCTACATCATTCTTTAGTGAGATTGTGACTTTCTCTTTTCTCAACTGTGCTTGTATAAAAAGTCATTTTACATGTCTGCTTCGGTTGAAGCCTCCTCAACAAATCTCTGCCTCCCTTTCCAAACTCCTCTTCTCCTCCAGTGTGGATATCTGCGTAGTGACACGGAGCTGTTTCTGTTACCTTCTAAAATAAATGTGGCTTTATCAGGACGCAGATCAAGTTACCCATCTCACCCTCTCACTTTTCCTTCCTCCTTCTCGTAGTCTCTCTCTCACTCTCACTCTCTCTCTCTCTCTCTCTGTCTCTCTCTCTCTCTTTCCCTCTCTCTCCCTCTCTCTCTTAATATCCCAATTTCCTCGTATCTGTGGAAACATTTCCCCCACTTACCTATTTCCACTATTTTACATCATCTTTAAATTTTCCCTCACGTTCACTTCCTGAGCTCTCTGGTTCCCTTGTGGACTGGCACGCAGTAAAATGGATGGAATAATTACAATCGCACACACTCTTTAATTGGCTTTTTCCCAACTCCATTCATAATAACTCCATTTACAATCACACCCCTCTGTGAGCGCTGGTGTTGGTGTGTGTCACTGGAGGTAAAAGTGTGAAATTAAGCTTCCCAGAATGCAGTAAAAGCAGAGGGAACTCTGGACACGATGTGTGTATGTTTGTGTGTGTTCGTGATGCATGTGTGTGTGGTACACTCATTAGCCCGTGTCCTCTAATGAGAGCCACGGGTGGTTTAACACGCCGACCCTATAGAGGGGGCCTGGCCATGCCAGCCTGAATCCAGCCTGATTGTAATTATAGCAGTCGGTCTGAGCAGACTGTGGTGCATTTACAGTCCTCTCTCTACTATGTCCTATTCTGTAATTAGAAATGTCAGAGCTGACCTATTGTGTATCTTTAGCCAACTCCCTGCCCTGCTACTACTAAGAAGTACAAGATTAACAGCTGGTGGGAATTGAACCGGCAACCCTGCTGGCAACGATGTCTTGTCAGGGAATTATTTCCAGTGAAGTCATGATGGAGGGGAGGCCGGCGAAGAGGTGATGCAAAGCTGCAGGGATTGGCCTCATGACTGTGTGTATGTGTGTGTAAGAGAAGGAGTGTGAGTGTGAGTGAAGGTTTGAGCCACAGCGAGTTAACCACTCCGAAGGACTGTAATTAGGCTTTCTGAGAATAGTGAGAAAACAGGAAACGGCCACACTGACCACACAGCTTCTGCAAACACACACCATGATGTGATGGACCTGACACAACTGTGACACATTCCCTCCTTTTAATTTGATTAAAATATCGAGCATAAAAGCTGCAGCGACACTTCACTGTTGGCTTGTTTATCAACAAGCACATCGCAGGTGAAAGAATCCTTGAGAGGGTTTTATTTGAGAGCTTCTTTAAACCACGAAAATTCACTGATTTATTCTGCATTAATATCATCCACCATGGGATACTTAACGAAAGCTCCAATTTACTACGAATTCTTCAACCTCAAAAATATGCTCTGTGTGGCGCGATCCAGCAGTGCAAATCAATTTTAATCTCTGACATTTCAATTATGTCTGTATCACTTTGTTGAGTAGCTCACATAGATACTCAACTGATTTGTGAATTTTCATTGACTTGAAAAATCTAAGTGAAAGAAAGCAAAGTTTAAAAAAAAAAAGGCTCGAACATTTCAATCAAATAAAAGAGCCAAAGAGGAATGCAAGATATATCATTTTGAAAAATCGAACGTATTTGTTTTATTATTTGTTCATTTTGCATTTAATTTGTTCAAAAATAAATCATTTAACTCTTAATGTAGCACTTATTTTGCAGCACTTTCCTTTGCATTCCTGCCTATAGTGTATTTATGCTGAGAGCTTTTTGCTTCTAACTTGCGGCGGCACTGCATTGTGTGATAAAGGCCACGTCCACTTTAGTATTTTAACTCAGTCTTAAGCACCTTAACTTCTTCAACATGGCTGCACACAATGTGATATTTTAGAATAGAGTTCCACCATTGTTCTTGGAGCACGTAGACGTTTTTCTCGGTGACTTGTCCATCTCTGCTACAGTGTTGTCTGGGTGATGTTATGCTGTAATGCAACACAATTTTAAGAGCAAAACAAGTACAATTTTTCTGGAACCATCAATGCTGTTTTGACTTGCAGTGTTGCAATAAGCCAGACGCCACAGCCTGTTTTTTCCAAGGAAGTGACATTATTCGATGTAAGAAATTAATCATTGGAGTCAACTGGAGAGCCGTGAAAACATTTCTCTTCATTAACTCAGCCCAAACAAATTTACAGATGCAGAAAAGTTTGAACGGGTTTTTCCTCCGTGCCAATATTTTCCGAATCTCCGCATCGTCTCTTGACTGAAGCACAACACAGAGCAAGCTGAATATACACACACACACAACACAAACACACCCACACACACACACGTACGAGGCACAGCCACTGACGTTAACCCACTTACATTTAATATCCAATAATGGGATTAACCTTTTATTCCTCTGACGAGGAGCAGAGGGCTAAAGAGAGGCGGGGTCCTTCATATACCAGGATGACTAAATAATGATTTATCAGGAATTTATTTTGACTCTCCATTTTTCATTCTCTCTCTTCTCGCGTTGAAGTCAAATCCACAACAGATGTGGGGTTTTGGATGGGAGTTACTGTGCAGATCAGACAGCAAATATTTGGAGTTCAGTGCAATGATCCGCACTGCTTTGAAGCTCATAGATCTTAACCTTAAGCCTGTTATACCCAGACGTAGTTTTCCTCCTCTGCATGCATTATCCTCTGCCTCGTCGCCGTGGATACAGTAATGGGATTGGTTTAAATCGTGTAAGAGTAACAATGTAGACTTTGAGGGGATCACTAATCTTACCTGGTACTGTTCTTTGACTGTTCTATAAACTGTATTGTAGGTGAAGCCAAGCTAATGTCATCCCAGGCTAAAGGCTCCAATTAGATTAGGTGTCTCAACAGTAAAAACAATGGTGAACGTATACAGAAGGAAGAGTAGATTTGAAAGAAGCAAGGAAAATTAAGAAAACGCCTGTTTTTTGCAATATGTTGCAAAACTCATCTAAAGTTCAAAATGTCACATGAAACAACTGTAATGCTCAATGGTGATATTGATGGGTTTTTTTTATTTTATTGTGACACTCGAGGTCACCTTTCATCAAATACATATCCATCAATCGTCTATCACCACTGGATCCAATTTAGGGTCGTGGGGGGATGGAGCAAATCCCAGCTTACACTGGGTGAAAGGCAGGGCACATACTGCACATACTGGACACACACACACACACACACACACACACACACACACACACACACACACACACACACACACACACACGGACAACATACAAACTTCATTCAGAAAACCATTGGAAAAGCAGAGGCTTTGAGAAATCCAGACAAATATTCACAAATAAAAATGGAAAGAATAAAAATAAGAACAGAGAAAACCAGAGGCAAGAAAAAAAGACAAGATTTGATTAATCTGATCTGAATTAAGAAAAAAACCCAAACAGTGATTGTGCAGTTTGAAGCAGGTGGGATTTCATTTCCAGTAAGTTTCAGGAATGTTCTCTTTATTATATCTTGTCTGGGACCATTTCTCCTCCCAAGTCTCCATGTGTGAAAACTATTCCAAAATAATTTCGACAGGTTTTGGCCACCAAACCGAAGCAGATGGCAGCGATCAAAGCCAAAGACGATCACAAAGTCTTCATTTTGCCTGAGAGCACCCATCCAATTTTGATTCTGTTTGGTGTTGACTTCCAGCTCCACTGTCTTTGTGGAAATCAAACAGGATCAAGAGACTTGTTTTCTGCAAAATTTATTACATTTCATTTCCTCACATTATTTCTGAAGCTGTGCGAACTGCTGCATCGTGGCACAGTGACTGAGATATCTTGATACGGAGTATATTGTCTCTCTGACTGTCCTGCAAAAGCCCACTGCAGAGGAACATTTTATGTGAACGACTCGAGTCCCTCATGTAAAGCCTCCTCAAGAAGAACCTCCTTTTTCCCTTAACGACTGAATGGTCTCAGAAACATCCATCACATCTCCACGAGCCCCTTCCCTCACAGGATCAATGTGTTTGTGTGTGTGTGTCTAACTGAATCACAGTACTTTATTCTATTAGGCCATTCTGGCAGAGGACACCATCTGTTGGCTGTTAAGAGCTTGAGAGGAGACCACCGCCCCAACTGAACATCCCCTCACTGTCTGTTTTTAACTCCGCCTGCAACCTCCAAAGTGTGACCCCACCATTTCTCAACCCATCATCATGAAACTGGACGTGCAACCTGTCCACACTTTAGTGATCGGGATCATTTTTGATGCCGGCGAGTCAATAAATCTGTCGAGTGAAGCACGTCTGTCTGTCTGTGTGTATGGATGACCCTGTACTGATCAGGTTTGGCCGCCCGGTGGAAAATCCCACAGGAACATGTTGTGCATGTGTCCATCTGCCAAGGATAAAGCATCCAAACCTCCCGAGTGTGTGTGTGTGTGTGTGTGTGTGTGTGTGTGTGTGTGTGTGTGTGTGTGTGTGTGTGTGTGTGTGTGTGTGTGTGTGTGTGTGTGTGTGTGTGTGTGTGTGTGTGTGTGTGTGTGTGTGTGTGTGTGTGTGTGTGTGTGTGTGTGTGTGTGTGTAGTTGTGTTTGTTAAAACTTTCAGGAATGACGGTTTTAAAAAGAGGCTTGTGATCAAAAAAAAAAGACCAATGTGTGTCTCGCTTCGTTTCCTTGAATCTTTTCAACGCTAATTTCCACTCAATTTATTTCGATCACGTGAGATGCGGTGTAAAATCTGTGTTGCTGGTGATTGCTTAAATGTTAGCCCTGCTTCAAACGTTTTACTTTTTTGTGCCATTTATGCTCCGTTTATATCTGAGACACTCGGAGATGGATTCTATATGCTAAAGTCGTCATGAGAGCAGGAAAGCCTGAATGTGTGGTACAGTGTGAGAGCAGGGCAAGACATCGCCACCACCCACTGGCGTCATTTAGAAAACCCTGCTTTAGGAGATCACCATGGTGACCACTTTTTGCTCAGAGTTGCACACATAAACAGATTCACATCTCCTGTTTGACAAGACCGCATAAATTATTAATGAACTGTGCTGGCTAAATTGATTTCCAGTCTCTCATTAGATGATCTCTTCAAGGATCACATCTGCACCCGCATTCCCAGTGATTCCTCTTCGTGCCCTTTATCATTATCTCTATTTGCACAATATGATTACAGGGATTTGTTGCAGAGCAAAGCAAACACAGAAACCTGCAACAAAAACCGCATTTAAAATTTAGCTGACAGAGTCGCACAATAACTCTAGGTGTGTGGCAGAGTGGCTGAGTGTGGGTGGATCTCGCTGTGCGATATTGTCTTTGTAGTAGCACATTAGCTTGATGCCACGTTCCATCCCAACAGGAGAGAACAAAGGCTCAGAAGGTAATGCTGCAGACTCGGGCACAAATATCGACTCTGTGCATCATCATGTGTCCCGTGTTGAGAGCGTTCACGTCGAGAGCAGAGGCAGAACAGGTCGCCGACGGGGCCGGCGCGAGACTGTGCCTTCTCCATAATCAAGCAACTGTGCAATTATGCAACAATCGTGACCATGCCAGTGACAGACAAAGGGAGAACAGAGAGACAGAACAGGAGGCAGAAAGAACACCGTGAGAGGGAAGAAGAACTTTCTGAGAGAAAAAAAAAAAAAAAGTAAAGAAACACCAGCGAGATGCACCACGGAGAAGAATTAAAAGTAAAGTTTGAGCTGTTCCGAGGTCTTCTTGTTTCCCTCAAGTCGAAACCTAAACTTGTTTTTATAGTGCATGTGCATTGACAGATTTATGCAACTCGTGAAACGTGGCGTAAACTATATTTAGAGAGGGTCAAACGACGTGTGTATGCATTTGAAGAATGCCAACGTATCCATGACACACATACATGCTCTTTGCCCCTGCACCTGTAACATTGTAACCTTAGCAGACGGTGCATGTGTGTGTGTGTGTGTGTGTGTGTGTGTGTGTGTGTGTGTGTGTGTGTGTGTGTGTGTGTGTGTGTGTGTGTGTGTGTGTGTGTGTGTGTGTGTGTGTGTGTGTGTGTGTGTGTGTCTTAACTTCTAGCCTTCTCTAACTTGCTGATCCTTTGGGTTAATGCATGGACTCATTTAGCATAGCGTACATGTTTTCAAGTCTAAAGGGACCACTTTACAGAAAATCATACAACTCAGATGACCGGGAACAAGAATAATGAAGACGAACGGACGTCCAGTAAAACACAGAAACATTACGACTCGTTTTTCTTAGGCAGATGCATGAAGCATGAAGTTATGGACAAAACTTGTGCAGCAATGTTATTACTAACACACACGCGTAGTTTTGGTAAAAAAAAAAAAAAGGTCTAAAAAAAACAGATGACGGGAAAGAAAAACTGCATAAAAATGGTTTTCAGATGTTATCGAAACTGCTAATATATCCTCAAGTATACATCAAGAGGTTAAAATCTAATATGCACAACAATGTGGACAACAATGTGACAAAATACACATGGCAAAAAGATGCATTTGACAAGAGTCATTTAATCTCATCTCAGTTGATGCCTCCTTAGATGTATTTGTTTTAACTTCTTGGATTGAAATGCAAAAGCGTATTCCTTGTTTTGTTGTTTTTTTTGGCCTGTAGCATGATCGTCTCTATTGTTAGCTTTCAAAAAGAAGGGCAACAGAAATGTTTGTCATAATAACATAGCAATCTAGTGCCAGAAGAGAAGAAAACAAGCGATCTCTCGTTCTTCCTCAAAGGCTCAGACGAGCACATGTACTCGCACACATGCAAACATGAAGACACAGCCATGCACATATTTACACACAATTATGTACACTGAAACCCGACAGCCGTGCATGCCCACATACGCACACACACACACACACACACACTCAACCGCCCACACACCCTTGGAAGAAGCCACTCACACTTCGCCCCCATAGAGTACATGTCAGTCCATCTGGGATCATTAACACTATGTTAATGAATATAGGGCTGCGGCCAGGAGCATGTGAGGAAAAGAGAGGGGGAGAGAGAGACACAGACTGAGAGAGCAAGAGAGAGAGAAAAGGAATAAAGAGGACAGAGGGTGGGAGGATGGAGGAGGATAATGGATTCTCTTCTAACAAATGCACTGCTTGAGGTACTTTTGGGGGGGAAAACAGGGATAAGAGAAGATTGAAAGTGAGGGTAGGAGAGTAGGCAGGCCGCAAGATGTGAACTGGACTTCACCAAAGCAGCAGGAAAGGGAACTGAAAAGGAGCAGTGGAGCGTGAAAAAGTGGAAGGAAATGGCAGATATTAAAATGTTAGGTAATGCAAAAATAAAATTAGACCGAGAGTTTAAAAAAAAGAAAAAAGAAGAAGATCAGGATGAGATGTACTGGGTACATTCTGGCCAGGGGCGGATGAGGGCTCCGTGGAAATAAGTGAACAGATGAGCTGAAGAAAGAAAAGGAAGGAAAGACAGCAGAGACAACAGATGAGCCGAGAGAACAGGCAGCGAGACAGACAAGCAGATACAGTATAACAAATGATGGCAGAGGCAGTGTGAGCTGAGGAGCGTGGTTAAATATTTCACCGGGGCTTGTTTGTGCTTTTGTGTGCTTTTGTGTGCTCTGTGTGTGCGGGTGCGAGTGCGTGTGCATGCGTGTGTGTGTGTGTGTGTGTGTGTGTCTGTGTGTGTGTGTGTGTGTGTGTCCTCGGGAGACAGAGCAACAGTGAGAGAGCGAACAACTGAAGTGTGCCTGTTGGCTGGCCAAGTTAATGATTCCTGTGGTCTGAATAGAGAGACAGTGTTAGTCCAAGAAAGGGGGGGGGGGGGGGGGGGGGTGGGGGGTCCTCATTTACCCCCCACCAACACACACATGTAACAATGTTTAAGTTTGTTTGTGTGTTATGGTTTGTTTTGATACCCTGTTAGCTTATGTGCAACACTTTTCAAAAGCAGCTCAGCCTCCGTGGCAACGTTCCAGAGGATGCTCAGAGCAGAGACACCATCGTCCTATGAGCTTGCCACTGAAAGAATGAGTATCACACCCCCCCCCCCCCCCCCCCCCCCCCCCCCGCTGGGTTAAATACAGACCCATGGGCTGCTATGAAGCAGAAGTGTGCCCGTCGTGAGTTTGAAAGGAGGACCACCTGTATGCAGATGAACGTGAGTGAATAGGGGCCTGTAGAGAAATGCCTTTGTGGTGCCGGAGAAGGAGCAGCTTGTCGAAGTGTGCCGCTATGAGCCCGAGGGCCAAGGGCCTGCAGGAGGCAGGGGATAAAGGGACATAGGGCAGCAGGGTGACAAGCTGTCCGTGTGTAGATGAAACAATGCCAAGTGTTAACAAGCCTAAGCGAGCTGTAATGACAGAGGAGCGGCGAACACAAGGCATCCATTTGAAATACAATCTGTGATCAACTAGAGTCAATATGGGGAACATTACAGTGATCTGGTCCCTTTAAGCCTCTTTATACCACATTCATTGCGCCATAATGTTCATATGACCTTCTTTTTTTTTTTTCCCCTTTTCTTTTTTTCCTCCTAATGCCAGCTGAGGCCGTTTTCTGAGGGTGAGGTTAGGGAGGAGAGCAGCAAATGTGTAACAGAGGCTCGGGGGCACAACAAGTGATGGCGTGATAGAGTCAGGACAAAAAAAAAGTAAAAGAGAGAAAAGAAATGCAATCAAGAGGAAATCACTTGCTTTCTAGAACAAAAGAACAAAAGAGACCGCTTTGAGGATCGGAGCACTCCTACACATATTCAACCCCGAATAAAAACACGTGCGGTTGGGTTTGGCCAGGTGTGTTCAGACACTAATTTAAGAAACTCCTCAACAGTTTCTCCACCACCCCTCGGTGCACCTTGTTGTTTTGTGTTTGGCTGACGCCCGATGTTTCCATGTCTCCTTTTACTTTGCGTCATAATGCTCTTTTCAAAGTTTCACTCCACCTTATTTCCATTTATACACCCCCCCCCCCCTCCTCCTCCTCTATTCAACAATCCTTCTTCATATATTTCGATGTGTCTGAAGACACTTCTCAAAATCTTCAGACAGAGAACCCTGGCCGGCTCTGATCCCCGCCTGAGGCCCACAGGATGAGAGAGTGGAGGAAGGAGTGGAGGAGAAAAGCACGACTGAAGATTTAATAGACTGCAGGGAATCAAATAGAAGAAAAGTCAGTCTCCTATATATCCTTAACCCCTCTTATCAAAACATTTATTCAATCTGTCTCTCCTTCCTCTAACACCATGTGTTTTTGTTTTATGGATTCCTTCACTCTGATCCATGTCTCCCTCTAATAATAATGATTTGTATTTGCTACCCCTGGAAGACGTTGAAAGGGAAACTCCCAAACACAGGTGAACCCCACGATATCGTTGTTTCAATTAAGCACATTATGCAATTGTGTGATTTCCACACTACACTTAAGAAAAAAAACCAAAAAAAAAACATTACGGCAAATACTCTTGACGCCTGGAGAAAATAAACAAACCTGTTTCCGCTTGTTGGAAGGATTGCATGGCTGCCAGGGCTTTTTCTGAGTTCCTTTAATCCACTTTTACAACTGCCAAGGTTTCCATCTTCTCAAATGTGATCTCTGTGAGTTTTATCACTCTAGATTTCTCTGCCATACTATAATTTGCACATACCCCGGGCTTCTCCATCCATGTGGGTCTGAGCTGTGAGGAGGATTAGGTTTTACTCGAAGGGTCATGTGTGATTTCTACCGGTGGCAACACTGACATAAGAGCTTCCTGAGAAAACCGAGATGTTTGTATACATGTAAGGCATGCAGACATTACATGTGCGAGGGTGCAAGGGGAGATCCCGACCAGACGGTTGGCTGCAGCAGCGAAGAGGAGGTGTGTTTGTGGGTAGTGAATATCTAAAATTGTGCTTCTGCCTTGCTACATGGATGGTTATGTGTTAGATGAACACGTCGAGAGGAGAGCCTTATAGCGTGAACGGAGGAAGTCCTCTGGCATAAAGGTCAATTAATCAGACACACTTGGTTTTGTCTGGGAGTGAGAACTGGGCGATCGTGTTGCTGGTCGTCTAAAGTTGGTGAATCACAGGATAGCTTCAGAGCTGCCAGGATTTTCTTTACATTTCAGTCATTCCAAGGGCGGAAATCAATACAGAAAGGTGTAATTTTGAATGTCAGTAGAGCCAAATGAAAGAATTTTGAGATTTACAGGAATATTTCGTTTTTGCGTAAGATACGCAGATCCAAGACATTGATTTTTAACTTGTTTTTTTATTCCATTGTTGAACATTAAGTTGGACACATATTTTCACCTGTTTCCTTTATCTTGCCTTATTAAAAAATACACACCATAAAAAATGGTGTGTGTGTGTGTGTGTGTGTGTGTGTGTGTGTGTGTGTGTGTGTGTGTGTGTGTGTGTGTGTGTGTGTGTGTGTGTGTGTGTGTGCGCGAGCATGCATGCTGGGCAAGCACACGCACGGCCTGGCTCTTTAAGAGGATCTCTCTCTCACACACACACACACACACACACACACACACACACACACGCACTAACACACTACTCCCTCTCCATTTCCCCTGAAGCCCCGGAGCGCTGGACCGACTAACCCAGGCATGGCTCCATCTCAGTCCCAGGGAAGTCCTCTCCTGCTGGGGCCGCAATCCTGCTGACACTCCGTGGTCTGGACTTTATCCACTCCATCTGTGAGGCTGTTTTTCTAAACGTACCTGTCTGGCAACACAGCTAAATGGAGACTCCAAGATTACAATGACTGATAAGGCGGTAATAATTCTTTACTATCTGGTAAATGTAATCAGTACACCGGCATGCTGAGACGACAACAACAACCTGCAACAAGCACAATTTCTCCTCCCGATCACATGGCTCGAACACATCCACACCTAAATTACCTTCAATATTAAACATGTATAGAGTGACATTCTAATAAAGCATCAGCGATCACATATTTGCAGCCAGGCTTCACGCTATACAAGATTGAACAAATATAATTGGTTTCAATGCAAATACAATGATTTACAGATTTCTTGGTAATGTGTAATGAAAATCCAGATTACAACATTTACTATGTCACAAAGAAATTCTACTCAGCCTGAGAGCAACAAACTTTATTACAGACATATTTAACAGCAGAAATCATAATATTCCAATATCTGTATGAAGTCTCTTACTGTTATTGAAGTATATTGTTAATTTCACTCTTAATGTTTATAATGTGTCATAGATTATACATTAAAACATCGGAAACATTTAAGAACCATTTAGTAACATCTAAATACATCTAAAGAATTGGTACTAATGATCCACATGATATAACACAGGCTTTAATTAGGCTTTCATTACTTTAAGAGTGTTTTGCTTCCAGTATTCCAGTCACATTAAGTATACTACACAGCAGACATATTTACTCTGGGACAGGGTTTTTCAAAATGTGGGATGATGAGCCCTAATCAAAGAGCTTAAACCCCATTGCAGAGTTGAAACTTTCACACCACCACACGTTTATCTCAATCTGAAGTATTATTATCACTCGTCTGTTATCGTCTGTGTAATCTATCACCAATAGGCAGCAAAACTCCTCTTGTGCAACTTAGATTATATATATATATATATATACATATATATATATATATATACATATATATATATATATAAATATTCTGTAACTATTGAAATTATGAAGCATATGGTTTTGTACTAAGGATTGGTTTATAATTCAAATTTGTCTGTATCACACTTAGAAATGATTCAGTTCTAAATCTGTATGTTTTATTGAAATAGTACAACAGGTCACTCGTAGATCCTGCCCTGTTGAATTTATAAATCCATTATTTCGTTTCTTCGGTGTTGTTTCAGTCCCACGAGGGCTGTTTTCGTGTTTTCTTGCATTTGTGGCGTAAAGTGCAAGCAGCTGGAGGGCGTGTCTCTTGTCGCCGCGATGGGCGGGGCCTCCAGACCCACCGCGCTGCCATTGGCTGGAAGCACTCCAGTGGGTGGAGCCACGAGCACACAAAACGGACAAGTAGCGGTCCTGTGAAGCAGTACGCGAACTCAGCGAGAACAGAGACGAGAGCGACTGCATCCAACACACTTTGTTTTTTTTCCTGCATTCTTCTCAGCGACGCGTAATCAAAACGTTTATTTCAAAACCTCGTCGGTCAGCAGTCAGAAGTTTTTGGAGCTATGGATTTGGTGTGCGCGGTGTGTTTGCTGCTGAGCATCAGCGCGTGGTGCGCCTCCGCGGAGAGACACAGCGTCTACTGGAACGGCTCAAACCCGAAGTAAGTGCTCACCTGGGATTCCGGGCTGATTTCTATGGGGAGTGTGCAGAAACGGAGAAGCCGTTTAATCTGTGACTTTTTTTTTTTTTTTCCTTTGCTAAAGTTAATCATGCACTACCTGTTCAGCGTGATCTCCTTGCATGCAACTTTCCACTTGGGTCACAGTTGCGCACATGACGTTTATCCCGCGCGTCTTGTTAGTTGAATTCACACGCCGATTAAAGCCTCATGTGACGGTCAGTCTTGTGTGTATGCGTGTGTGTGTGTTTTGTCCCTTTTTTGAAGTCCCTTTTAGTTCTGCTGTCACAAGGCTTGCTTTTGAGGGTCCCGCAGCCCGATGTAAAAGCAGAGGACCGTGAGCGAATGCCGAGACTGATGGGACAGATTCACCACTATTTATAAACCGCAACGCATAGACAGACATACCCTCTAATAGGAATAAATAGACCGACAAGTATGAACTTGGCCTGTCTGCAGGGTTTGCACCTGTGTGGAGTGTGTCATGGAAAGAAGTCATTTCGCAATAAAAAAGTAAATGACACGAGCAAACAGATTTTGAAGCACATTAGGAGGTCAGGAGTATGACAGTGTGGAGGGATGGTGGGTGTCTGAGTCACACAGATGGACACGGGTTGCTGATTATTTTGTTTTGAGGTCAGAAATGTAACGCTATCCGACTTCTCCCTGGGATCGATTGAACTTGACATATCGCTGCGAGATTTATTGAGCTTTCAGCGTAGAGAGAGTGATCCCGACGCTTTATTTTAAAACCGAGCTGATGCAGAAGGACGGTCGATTAAAACCCACAACCGAGGGGAAAGGAAACAAGGGCAAAAGCCATTATGGCCTTTTAGTCATGTCTTGATTACATTACCGGCTCTCTAATTGCCCTTTTAACAATGACAATAGACACAAAGCTTAGAAAAGAGCCCCTGCAACATGGAAACAACTGTCCTGATAATTGGATGAGACGTCTAATGGAAAGTCTTGCCGTCATGAGCAGAGCCTGTGTCATCAGTTGTTTCATGTGTGAGTCAATGACCTGGGTTTGACCCACCTGAGTTCAACACCTGAGTCACCACAGACAGGGGGGGGTCAGGTGAGACGGGAGGGAAAGGTACCTTCACACAAGAAAACCTGTAACCAGAGTCCTTCTGGTCACTTCAGCACAAAGGAAGAGAGAGACTGCAGATCCACTTCATAGAAGAAAGAGTGGTCAAGGCTTTAAAGGAAGGAGCCACAGTGGTGTGTTTTTCTTCTTCTGCTGAACTATTTCTGCAGTCAAATGCTAGTTGTGTAACCATAAAACATAAGTCATTATATGAAACGGATCCATTTTACTACACAAAATCCATTTAAGTTTCACAAATTCCACACATAATCAAAAAATATATGAAAGTTTGTACTTCATCTGTTATACTGTGCTATTACAGGATAAGTACTTGTTTTAAAAAAAACCAGGTCTCAACGACATTAAATTGCTCCAACAGCTGGGATTTAATGCTGTTTACTTGTTAAAGAATATTTCTGTTCAAAGTACAATTCCTACACAAACAATAAAGTACTATATGAAATTGCACTGGAGCGAACAGATGGGGACATAAAGCAGGAGTGTACTCTGTCAGAAGAATTCATTGATTTTTTTTTTTTTTTTTTTTTTTTTTTTCCCCACAAAACTTCCCTGGCATATTTAGGTAGAACCAATGTAGCAACCGCGATTACGTGATTAAAATTGTGTTGCAGTGAGAGTGATATAACAAAGAACAATACTCATAAAAGTACACCACAAATGGTACTTGATAGCTGCACTGGGGTTATTTGTAATCCATTACTTCCACCACTGCTTATGCTTCACTAAAACACACATTAATCAAAGTTGGGGGGGTATTTTTTCCTAAACTCAGGAGAGTTTTAATCACATGCACATGATGCATTGGTAGATTTGTCCACAAAGTTTACAGTCTGCTCTCTATTACGCCATCATAATCCCCGAATTCCCCCCCCCACCATCACCACCACCTCTCTCCATCCTCTCACTCTTTTTTTCCATGACATTTCTCGTCTGCCAGCTTTGGTGAAAGCCCACCTGACTCGAAACATCCCCAGTGATCAATCAGTCACCTGTTGGAGGGATTACGTAGAGCCATCCGTGACCTGTGACGGCAGCAGGCTGTGGATAATTGATGCTAATTGATTCCTGTTCAGATTATGAGGCGTGGTGATTTGTCTTGGGTTGAGGACAGTGACCAGATGGCAGCAGCCTGTCCATTCATGTTGGGGAGTGTGCAGAGATGTGAGGCACAGGCGGAAGCTGGGTGTGTGTGTGTGTGAGTGGAGAAGAAAAACACACTGTGTGTGTGTGTTTTTGTTTTTCTCCAAACTTGTCAGTGTGATTTAAGTCGTACGGCTTAATCCTGCATTTCAAGTTCTGGAGGGAGTTAATACACTGATGGTGTTTGTGTGTTTCTTACCTGACAGGTGGATGGGCATGTTTTTCCCGGCCTTCCCTGGTCTTGTTTTGACACTACGTGTCGCTGCCTGTACCAACTTTATTAGCTTTATTAGGGAGCGTTTGAACTCGTGCTGCCTTTTACTGGCTTTTAACTGGAAGCGATTGTGTTGTTTTGTTGTGGACTGACGGGGCATGATTGTCTCTGCGTGTGCGTAGCGACGTCGGGAGTAAAACAGGGAGTGGCTGTTACCGGAGGCAGCCTTACCGAGACATGATAAATGTGTGAGTCACACTTACACACACTTAGGGGGGGGGGGCAACGGGGAGGACGAGGGTGTTAATATTAGCCACAGCCAGCATTCCACCCTGCTGTTACTATACTCGACTCCCGTCAGCTGCCCCGTGTGTGTGCTGGTGAGTGTTTTCTCCCTCCTGTACCTGTCCGTTCCACTCCCCATCCTTTCACTCCTACTCCTCTCTTTAACAGCTGGGCCTCCTCCCAGACTGCCCCAAGCCCTCGATCTGGTCTTCTTTTTTTTTTTTCCTCACCCATCTCTGATTCATTGATTCAAGTACAGTCAACATGTCTTCAGTCCTTCATGTCTTCTCCTTATATAGACACTATTAAAACACTACTTCACTGCATCCTTCTCTCCCTGAGCCCTTGGGCTGGCACCATCCATCGCCAGCAGGCTGACTTTACATCCCGGGCTTCCAGTGTCTGTGCGAACATCTCCATCAGGGGTTGGAGTAACGTAATATTGTGTTTATCTCAGCCTGTGTCTGGTTCAGTCTGTCTTTGCTGTTATTGAAGCAGCCGGGCTTGTCGCTACATGTGCATGTTGCCCGAGGGGGTGAGTTTGAGGTGAGGGTGGTCGATGTCAGCCCCCCCCCCCACCCCCTTTATCTCCCACATTTTGTTCCCTCTCCTTTTTTTTTTTTTTTTTTTCCCCTTTGTTTGCTCATTAGTTACCCCTCCTCAGCCTATGTCCCGTCTGGTTGCTGACCACTAATCCTACCAGAATGAGAACATAGATTACACACGACGTATAATCTGACCCAAAGACACAAAACCATCAGAGTGCTTCATTCTATATATACATGTGTATATAGAAAAGCGCGCGTGTGCTCAATCCTATGATGCAACCTCTGTCGGCCATGATTTATGCACTATACAAGTGTGTTTCTGGGTATTTGGATTACCAGATGATTATGACAATGCATCCAAGGTCCTCAATAAACCTATATTTGTCTCATTGCATTCCCACCATAATCCCCCAGATGAGATCCATTCTGTGGCAAAACATTCAATTCCAAGTCCAGTGATTTTCAGACAGCGTTGTGTGTACTTTTGCTGACACAACTGCTGTCGTACCTAACTTGCCTTTACATAAGAAAGCATACTCGTGCATATAAAACACACAGGAGAATCTAATGTCTTGTACGTGAGGTCTTTAGGCATCTTCCTCTCCCAATCACAGTATCCATGCACCTCTGTTTTCTCCCTGCTCTTCCTTTGGCTTCCTTATCTGTGGTCCAGACTTCCTCCCTCTCCCCACTCTCCATCATCCCAACCCACCCCTCTTTCTCACAGACCTTCCTCTGTTTTGCCCCAGTAGTTTTCCACCAAACGAGGACGGCGTGCCTCTCAGCCCTGCTCCAACCAACAGTAGAGAGGCCTGATTTTCACCCACTGTTATCTTGTGAAGAGTGGGCAGGCATGCATGTGTGTATGTGTGAGAGAGTGTGTATATGTACACTGCTCATTCATTGCATTTCAGACATACCTTGGCAGCACTGTCCACTTTAAGCTCACTGTTGCCCCCTAAAGGCAGAATTGGTCACAGATGAACTTCAGCTTTTGCATTTGAGGAGTTAAATTGTTTTTTTTCCTCCAATAGTTACACAAATTTCATCATTTTCATGAGCTTAATTGAGCTTTTTCTTTCCCAAAGCTAAACCAGCAAACAGATTAACTTATGGTGACCCCCAGCATATTAATCCAAGCATGATACCATTTGGCCTTTTTCTATTCATCGCACACAGAATGAGAGGCTGCAAAATGGGGTGAAAAGACTTTAGGGGAAAAGGAGGCGGAGGAGTGGAGGCTTGGGTGCCGACTGAGGGGAAAAGCTGAGCTATAGAGAGAGATTTGTGTTGAGAAATTATCCTGGATGAAGAGCTCTGGTATATTATGTCAGTGTTAAGAGACAGAACAAAATAGCAGAAAGGGAGGAGGGGGTGGGATAATTTTGAAGGAATAAAAGCAAGGCAGACTGAGGGAGGAGAGAGTGGACAGTGATGGATGGAGGGAGGGTTAAAGCTTGGAAGTGAATCGGTAAGAAACGCCTTTGACGATTTTAAAGGCTAAAGAGATTCAGGGCGTATTAACTATGTAGCTCATGCACTTATAAAGACACATGCACTTCTAAATTTGAGATTTTTATTCTTTAGTTGTCTCCTGAAATCGTATTAATGGTAAAGGTAGTCTGTTGCACTGATGCATAGTGGATAAAGTTTTCCCACTTGGGTTTTTCTTTCGAGACGGTGAGACAGAAAGAATGAAGGTAAATGACATTGGAAGTTAATAAAGAGAGACTTTTCATTGTATATTAGATTGGCTCAATTAGAGCAGCCCACTTGTGAGCAGCTAAACCCATTAGGGCCACTGACAGCTCTACAGCCTGTGTGAAAGGAGGTGTGAATCAGTCATACCACAGCAAATTAATTGGGTATTAAGTGTACACCTCAAAGTAAAAGTGTGTGAGTGGAGCTCGAAATTTGATGACCGCGGCTTGTGAGAACAGGGCCCAAACCGCACACCCCTCCTTCTGTAGTAACATTCCAGCGTGTATGCACTCAACACTGATTACCTACGAAGTAAATGGAAGGGTGTGGTGGTGGTGGGGGGGGGTCTGTTTGGTGTTTCAGTCGTGCTGGGTCTCCGTGAGTGAAACATACATTTTCAGCGCTGACTCGGCTGCTGGTGCGTGAGAGAAGCTGCGACCCTGAACTCTAACCCTTTGACCCGGCTGCCAGTTTGACACTCTTCCCCGGAGAAAGGGAGGCAGCAAAAGACAGAGTTCCTGTGTCAGTTGTTTGACTGAAACCAGTGTGAGCTCAAGGGGCAAATGGAGGGAGGGATAGCTGTGGGGTTGCTGCGGAGAAGGGGGGGGGGAGGGGAAGTGGGATGGCAGGATAAAGGAGAAGAACAAGAGCAGTGCAAGGACAATGGTAAGACATAAACGCTTCTGTTAAGAGAGCCAACTGGTCACCTACCATATTAACCATGAGTGCTGCTTTCATAACTACACAGACACACACCGCCTCTCGAATGACGCAAAAACGAGAGTAGCTTCATAGTGAGAAATGACCTGCACATCGGAAGAAAGACTACAACCACCTTCAACCTTTGCCGTTTACCCACACCTCAGTCTTATGTAGGAAAACGCACACACTCTCATACGAACGCGCTCCTGCACGAGGCTCCAGAAGGCCTCGATAAACAGATGTGCTCATGAGCCTGGGGCACGAGACGCCCTGAATAAGGCTCTACAGAGAATCCCTCTCCCTTGAAAACATGTACACACACGGCGCACCGCATAGATAGATGTGTGGAAAGTAGGTTCACAACAGCTCGCGCAGCTGGCTCCCCGTCTCACAAAGGATGCAGCTATCACGTTAATGTGACTCTCACTCGCCCGAGAACTGTCAGTCAGAGAGCGGCGTAGACGCGAAATGCAGAAGGCGGCTTTGATGGGTGACGACGTAAAGTTAGGCAGCGTGAGGAAGTTAAAGGAAGAGGAGTAGACGAAGACAGAGTACCACAGACGGCATTATGGCTATGGGTGGGGTGGGGGGTTTCCCCATTTCCTTGACTCGTCATCTCATAAAGATAACGGAATCCACATTGACAAGACAAGAATTCGGCCATGAATGATTTGGGACTACTGGGATGCGATTGTTAAACCAGCCAAACTTCACTCAGCCATACGCATTAGACACAAACACAACAGTCATGGCAGTGAAAGCTCCAGAGGGGCTTGGGTACAGGGGTTGAAGGGGCCCTGTAGCCTGCAGGCATTCTCTCTTTGGGGAGGGAAGGGGTATAATTACACCACATTCATTCCTCCTCCCCTCCTTTTTGAGAGAACACATTGGCCCCAGACCCCTAACAGCTTTTAATTAGCCAGGCCATTGGAGGAGAGGCAGGGGAGGGGAAATGTGGAGGTGTAGGGAAGGATAAAGGGGGAGAGTTTTCTTGAAAGCATAGTCATGAAAGAAATTAGCAACAGAATCTGTCTGTTTTGTTGGCTTTTGACAAGCCTGCATTCATGCAGAGGTCGGCCAGACCACTAACAAGGACACTGTGTGTATGTGTGTGTGGGGTGGGGTGGGGGGTGGGGGGTATATCCCATTCAATTTAGAAACCATTCTTTACTTCAGAGTGAACCACTTGAGACCTCCAAACATCTTGTTCCCTCCAAGTCTGTTATTACTGCGTTGACTGAAGAAAACAGAAGAGAGGATCACGGTGAGGGATCTGGGATTAATTGGCCAATTAGGCTGCTACAGATGTGTCTCTTTTACTTTCATTGATGCACTTGCCTTGGCAGACCAAACACTTGCATGCAATAATATATACCCACACATGCACACAGACGTACACACCTGCACTAAAGTGTACACACCAACAAAGAAACCTTTCTGTGAGAAAGCGCTGATTATAAACCGACTGATCAGCCTGTTAGCCCAGATAACAAACGTAGGACTGTGTTCAACTAACAAAGCACTTTTTGACAGGTATAGTTAGTGAGCGCGCTCGCACACACACACACACACACATGCAGGAAGGAGGGGTTAGAGGCCCTCATTTGGAGCCAGTGTGTCTGTAACTTGTCCAGGGGGTCCTAACAGGAGCCACAACAACAAGGGGGGGATGTGGGGGTGGCGGGTGTCAGAGCCACCACCTCCCAGCCTTTGATGACGGGGCACACAAACAGCGGCAGACACACACACGGGGTCTGTTTTCCTGTCACTTTCACCCTCGACAATATGTGAAACACGAGCATTAACCAGCAGTCACTCAGTTGGAGCTCAGACTGAGTTTGCGAATTAAAGCCTGTCATGCCAGAGGATGTAATGGGAGTGATAGGCCAACATTAATCTTTCTCCACTTCCAGACATTTGGCAAGCCTTCCAACCAAGAATAACATGCCAGCTGCACATCCACTTCAGCATTTCACCTGCATTATGTTTATGTAAAGATAAAACCTCGAGATATGTGGCCAATAAATATGTGCCCATGCACTCTTTCACCATTTGCTGCAGTGTATCTGCTCCTAACAGAAAGTAAAACTTTGCTGGGTTCAAAATGAAACTCTGCTGCTTAAATCTGTCTTTTGTCTTCTCACTGAACATAATCACCACAAAGTGCAGTGGAGCTGCACAACATTTCTACTTCTCTTTCACCATACTTCATTAGTGCACCAGGACTGAAACAAGCAAAGGAAGTGAGCAAAGAGGAGACGGGAAGGCTTAAAAAAGAGCCGTAAAACTAAATGAAGGGTAAAGATGAAAAGGGAAACGGGGAGCGAACGCCTGACTGTCTCCACCCACTCGGTCTCTTGTCTTTGATGGAGCCGGTGGGAAATTGGGAGAAAGAAAGGTGCATGTGTAGAGACAACAAATTAGCCGGAGAAGTCACAACAGGAGCTGATACGCAGACGGACAAACATCCAGGTGATAAACTAATGAGACAGAAGCTGCGAAGCGAGTGAAAAGGAGTTGTCTGTGAAGGTCAGCGAGTTGTACTGACAGAGAAGAGAAGTTGGGGGGGGGGGGGGGGGGATTGCTTGGGTGAGCTGTCATTTACCATCTTGTCTGTTTGGAAGCGGGTGAGAGGTGAATCTCCGCTGAAGGGAAGGCAGGAAATGGGGTGTGTACTGTATGTGTGAGTGGGACGGTGGTTCTGGGTGTGTTTTCTTTCCCAAAAAAACACCGCGAACGAGTCCAGCCCGATCAGGTTCTTTTCCATTCTGCCTCACGAACGTGTCCACACAAGCACAGTCGAGACACGTCTGCACAAACGTGATCATGTGTGTCTGCCGGCCGCCTCACGGGCTTCACCTGAACACTCGTCGTGTGAGCGGGGTTGCTTTCTGCTGCAGTACATGCGAGTGTGTGATTAAGCCCCATAATTATTTTCATCAGTTCTAGTACATGGGCCCGCGGGCTCAATGGCGGACACGTATATCAAACAAATGGAGGATATCCGCCACTGCTGCTCATGTTGGAAAATAAATCTTGTAGGTGAGGACATCTGTGACTAACCGCCTCTCTCTCTCTCTTCTCGTCTCCTTGCAGCTTCCTGTGGGATGAGTATGCAGTGGAAGTGCGCATAAACGACTATCTGGACATCATCTGCCCCCACTACGCCCACGGCGAGGTGTCATCGCATGCAGCTGAGCGTTACGTGCTGTACATGGTGGAGAAGGAGGACTACGACGTCTGCAAGCCTCACTCCTTCGATCAGCTCCGTTGGGAGTGCTCGAGGCCGTTCGCTCCACACGCTCCAGAAAAATTCTCTGAGAAGTTCCAGCGGTTTACGCCTTTCACCTTGGGCAAGGAGTTTCGACAGGGAGAGAGCTACTATTATATCTGTAAGTGTCACCAATTACACTCGCATCGTTATTTACTCTTTTGTGATCCGGGAGGGTTTGAATTAAAGTTCTCCCATGTCTTCGTTATTCCAGCCAAGCCAATGCATCACCACGGCCAGGACTGTCTGAGGCTGAGAGTGGACGTCATCGGACATAAAGGCTCCATAAAGAATCAGGTGGACAAGCCCAAGGCGGAGGAGACTGGGAAAAAATTAGACGATGAAAAAATGAAGTTTTCTGCTGCTGGAGGAATTCACAACCTCTCCAACCGGCTCCCAGCAGGTGAGGGGGGGGGGGAAAGCAGCAGACACATAAATTAGTGACAGCAGTGGCATGACTTGGATAAGTTGAGCTGGGTGTGTTTACCATTCCTGAGCCATGAAATCCAGGACTAACTGTCTCTCCCATCTCATTTCTCAGATGACCCTGATGTGATGCAACCCAACGTCCAGAGGAGTATCGGCAGCTCCGGGGCACAGCTGGCCTCCCTCTCTCTCTTCTTCTCCATGATCCCAGTCTTACTGGCCCTGACGCTTCACTGACGAGGACAGAGGCTCAGTGACAAAGACTATGCTAACCCAATGCTGGTCATTGGGACCGAGACTTTTTTTTTTTTTTTTTTTTTTATACACACTGTTTTTTTATACGAGCATGGAGAGTGTGTGTTTGATGTGTTTCTTTGTGTGACTGTGGAACGTGGATCGCTCCAAAGATGTGGACTTTGAAGATCTTTCTTTTTCTGACTTTGTGACGAGGATGGAAATTCTCAGTTTTGACCATTCAGAATGCACAAACCTTTCAGTCTTTATGAACAAGACTCCAAGCAAAATGATCAAACTACTGTTGTCTTTCCATCAAATTGGGATATGAGCAAGTGTCCTCATACTTCCACACCAATGGTACAATTGTGCATTACATTACTACGCTTAAATATGTTTTTCCTTCCTCTACATGTAGAGGCATTATTGATTTTGTGTATTGTTATCGGCAACTGCCAAATTAACATAATGTAGGATCATTGTCATGTTGTGTAGCACTCCCCGTCTCTCCTCATCTGTCATTTGTCATTTCAGTCATAAATTAACACAAGAAAACTAAACTGTGTAACCCAAACCAGTAGATCTCAACCTTATTTTGGCTTAATTTCATCCTATTTGGTGCTCATGTGAGACTACCTTGCTGTATTTGGGAATGCATTTCAAGATGGAACAAAAGAATACTTATTTTAGCATCATCAAAAGCATTTATGTTTGTGTAATTATGGTTGGCACAGTTGTCGTGTGGGTTGCCAAATCAAGGTTGGGAGCCACTGATCAAGAAACCACCTGCACACTCGGAGGAGTTTCAGTGTAGGAGCGGAGCTTCTTCACACTCTCTCTTCAGTCACTGGTTTATACTGTGTTAAAGGCATTGCGGTACACTGGCTGATATTTCAGATGTGATCCCACTTTCTCATTGTCAGACTTCAAGTTGAAGGGACTTCCCAGAAGACGTTTGTTAGTTTTGTTGTTTCACATACTTCCGTTTTGGTTTTTTTAATGTTTATATGTAAATTTGTACATAGTAAAAACTATAAAACTGTTTAAGATGTGAAATAAAAAAATGTGATGTAACTGAATATATCTGTGTTTTGTATTGATTCCTATCAACACTCATCTTGAAATTCCATTGAAATCGTTGAGATTATGATGCCTGACATAATTTTTGTGGCAAAAATCTCCCGTCTTTTGTAATCTCTCCAGTCTCCTTCAAATCTCCACCCCAGATCGTTTCCCTAGCCCACTTTTTGCTTCTTCTCTGCACGCCCCTCCTTACATCTGATACAACATGCCCTGGCTTAAATTTCACAGTCCCTAAACCAAACACAAAAGTCAAAAGGAGAATGAAAAAAGGCTCAAAAGGCCAATGTGAGAAAGTGAGTGAGACCCACAAGCAAACTGGCAACAGGGTGAGAAGATGTCACTCTCACCTCCTTGCTCACGCTATATTCTCTCTTATCCTCTTTTTTTCTGCCCTCTCTTTTACTTCTCTATCCGTCCTCTTTTGAGGTGAAGATATGCATCCATCTGCACAGCTGTATGCTGGAATGAGGAGGAGCAAAGTGCAACGACCTTCCTGCAAACTTCTGAAATGACTGAAAACTGGCAAAAGTCTCCCTGCCCTGCAAAGCCACACAACACACAAATTCAGAACATAAAATAGAACCGTGTGTTTTTCCATAATCGCGTCATTGCTCAAACTCACTGTGGATGATCACAACATTTCAGAAGTCTCAAGTGAACTCGCAGCCATGTATTGGTATAGGAGGTTAATGCACAAGAACATGCAGCCGTAACACATGGAGCACATAAATGTCTTTATAGTACTGTGGCTTCCACTGCTGCGAAACGTTATAATTGTAATGTTTATCAGCAGTAGAAGATACTGTGAAGTCCTACAAAGGTGAAATTGTTATTGTTGTAAATAAAAGACAGAGATAAGAGTCTTTTAAATATCGCTTGAGTGAAGCGAACCATGAAGAATGTCAGCTGAAGCCACAATGAGTCACTGGAACATTTGGCACAACTAAGAAAAATTATGTTCAAAAGCATTGTGATGGAAGATTTCCCGTTATCACGCAACACAATTTGACTAAAACCTGCTTTTTGTCTGTTTGGGATTTTTTTCCGGGGAGACTTTATAAAATATCATCTTTAAATGGGGACAAGGTAATAATGTCAGTACAAATCAGTACAAATAATGAATTTATAAGTGACTTGTAAGTCTATATTTTGCCTAAATCTAAATTTTAACACTTAACAAAGGTGAAAATGTCCCCAGTTGAGTCTGCTTTGGTGTCAGCGAAGTTTCTCTGTGGAGTTTGCATCTTCTCCTTGTGCATGCATGTCTTTTTTGGGGGGTACTTGTTTCATACCACTGCCAGAAAACATTAATTTTAGATTAATTGGAGACTCTGAAGTACTTGTAGTTGTTAATGTGATTTCCTATGTGGATGGATGGATGGATGGGTGGATGGAGGGATCACCAACTTGAATCAAAAGTTTCTTCAAAGAAAAAACCTCTATAAAAGAACTTACAATTGAATGACAGAAAGAGGTAATATAAATCACAGTGATTACTTTGCTTGGAATATATAAATGACCTTAAAAACCATAGTAGGGAAAATTACATGTCAAATGTATGCTAAGCTATAAATATAAATAAGTTATTTACAGTTATAAATATAAATAAGTCTAAGTTGATGACAAAATGAAATTTAAACAAGCATAGTGAGGAATAATAGAAATCAAAATATGTTCCATCAGAGTAGACAAGTTTTTGTAAGGAGAACCATGCAGTCAATTCAACGTGCTTTACAACAATCTGGAAATACATTTGAATAACAGGATGGAAGGCACATCAAATCTCATTAAAAACTAAAAACTAAAAGCAAGAAATCACATAGTGATATACGTGACAGAAGGAGCTTTAAAGCTCAATAACATAGTAACAACAACAACACCTCACAATACTGGCAGAGTCTTGGTATGTATTTCAATTAAAGCAAAGATGGATAAACTATAATTCACTCAATAAATAAGAAACATGAGAAAAACTGTATCAAGTTTTTTTTTTTCATTAAAAGCAACTGAATAATTGGCCTCATTGCAACTCTGAACTGGATGTATTTTCAAAATAAGAGGCAGCATCTTAAAAGCGAAAAGAACCTTCATTATCTGCAGATGACACTCCAATAAATGGCATGTCAACTATCACAGTAAATGTAAAATCTCAACAAGCAGCAAGATTTTTGATGCCATTTTATCACAATTGATCATTTATACAGTTTCCCCAATACAATATACGATTTACAGGACAATTCTTCAGAATATTGTCAAGAAATTGGCTGCAATATTAAAATAAAAACAAAACGAAATTTTACCTTTAAAATTCCCTCCGCGGAGTGACATAACTCTCGTAGTGTGGCGTTTCGTTATCCCATTGGACAAATATCTCCCACGTGTCTAATCCTGGAGCCAATCAGCGGGAAGGAACGCAGAGTACATTGACTGCAAACACGGAAATACAAGACGCGCTTCATAGTGACTGCTGCTCGTCTTCAGGTTCATGCAGCTGAAGGTTAAGGGTTAAAGGCAGGCATCGTTGGTCACATATCGATCTGAATACTCCAATAAGTTCAGTTTCTCGCGCTCTATGGATTATCTGTCGCTTCTGTCATGGGCCTGCATCGTGTTCACTGTCGGGATGTTCTCGACTGGACTGTAAGTTAAACGTTCACAGAAACCATTAATTATTAATTCATGTTCACCTTAAATATCCCATGTTAACAAACTGTAACAGCAACTGGTTATAATTGTGTGCTAGTTATACCTGCTGATCTTAAGGTAATCATGCCTTTACAGTCCAATAAGTAAAATGTGGCATGTTTTTGCGAGTTATTTGCTGACTTTTTTTGCTTTACTTTTGCGCTTTTAGGACCGACTTGCAGAAGATGCGAGACACAAAAAGCACTGAAAACATCCAGTTTCTCCCTTTCCTCACCACCTGTCTGAAGTGAGTCAGTTCAATCCTTTTCTGATGCAACTTTAAAACCATCAAATGTCTAATATCTCTCTCACTCTCTCCACAGTAACATAGGCTGGTTGTATTATGGGATGCTGAAGGCAGACCAAACAATTATGCTTGTCAACATCATCGGAGTACTTCTCCAGATCCTGTACATCGTCATGTATTTGATCTACACAAGACAGAAGGTAAAAAATTGACCTCAGGTGTACTGAATCTACTGCAGGAAACGCAGCCTAAAGCCAATTCCGGGCTTCATTTTGTTTGGCGTCTGTTTTCAGGGACAGGTGTTGATACAGACTGTCGTGGCTGGGGCGGTGCTGTTCTGCGGCTGGTTCTACTTCACCGTATTTCTCCCAGTGGGAAAGTCTCAGCTCGACCAGCTGGGTCTCACCTGCAGCGTGGTCACTGTCAGCATGTACCTGTCGCCACTGGCCGACCTGGTACGGCTCATTTACACTGCTGGCAAACACAACACGCACAGGCAAACATGCAGACGGGACTGGACATTAGTTTTTAAGTGGATTTCATCTTTCCCCTCCTCTATATCATTCTATCCTGCTCAGGGTAGTACACCCCGGACATTTCACCAGTCTGTCACAAGGCAAACAGAAAACCACACACAGGACGAGAACAAGTGAGATCACAAAGCACTGGTCCGCCATGTGGCCTGAGTTGGGTTTATGTTGGGTTACTCACTCTTCAACTCAGTGTGTGAGTGCCTCTAGTCCTTCCATCCAAAACAGCAGAAGTGTGTGGGTTTAAGACATCAAATAGAAACTGCGGCACACAAAGATAATACAGTCTTGACTGTCTTCCCAAAGAATTTACAGTGACGATCAAACCTGAAAAACGTGTAGTGGAGCATTGTTATGTCATGTGAGCACTGGGTGTGGCCGGTAATATCGCTAATTCATTTCCATAACAAATTTACTTCAAGTCTTCTTTGCGCTCCATGTCGTCCACAGAGCCTCTGCACCAAACGTCAGAGAGCAAGTGAAGAATTTAGTCATTCCATGTGTGCAGCTATTTAGCAGGGAACAAAATCAATCTCCTGTTGTCTTTTTTTTCTTTCTTTTGTCTCTTTTTTATCATCTTGTGGTTCCGTTCGCCATCCTGTTTGTCTCCTTCACTCCATCTGCCTCACAGCTCTGAATGACCCTCAGTCAGTTTCCTGTCTTTCTTTTCCTCATCTGCCTTCCTGTTATTTTCTGTCTCTGCTTTGTACTTCATCTCCTTGGACACAGTTTGTTTTATTCTCATTCCACATAATGTGATATTGACACTTATCTGAGTACATTGAATGTTCTTCCTTTAACGTGCAGGACTTTCCATGAGCGAAATACCATTTTAACATGAATTATACATTCGTACATTTGAGATATGTCCTTCTCGTGCCCCTTAAATCTGCTACTGGCCGATGGTGATGAGGAAAAACCGGGAGTAAAGGCAGATGCAAAAATGTACTTTTGCAAAGTGACTGATACTCCAAACTCTGTGTGCCTTTACCCCCGGTGTCAGCCGGTAGAAACTCCAGGCCCCATCGTCCACATTTTTATGGACTGAAGAAAATACATGGACATTAAGCCGTGAACCCTGTGATTGGCTGATGACTATACTCTGAATGTCGCAGGTTTAATAAATGGATTAAAGGATAATTGTTGTTTGCTTCTTGTTGATTCCAGGTGGGAATAGTGCGGAGTGGCAATGTGCAGTGCTTGTCCTTCCCTCTGACTGTCGCCACCTTCTTCACGTCGACGTCCTGGGTCCTCTACGGCCTTCAGCTGGTTGACTACTTTATTGTGGTAAGACACTGTGGATATGCACTTTAATCAGTTCACCCTTGTTTTAGTCTTCAAACGATCATGACCAGCAGCCATTTCTTTCTCTATTTGTCTGTTTGTGTGTGCGTCTGCATTGCAGGTTCCAAACACACCCGGCATCCTCACCAGCCTGATCAGATTTTATCTGTTTTGGAAATTTGGAGGCTTTCGTCACGGCTCGCCTTCATATAAACCTTTGCACATGTGAGCGATGACGGTTTGAACTAGAACACGACAATTCTGTTTACAATATTGAAAGACGAGGAAGCGGAACTTCCCCGCCACTTGCCTTTTCAGACGAATGAGGCAAAAGCGACATATTAGGAAAAGAAGGAGAAACACCGCATCTTAAGTGGTGACGGTGACAATAATGGTGTTTCGTTTACATCTGGATGTGGTACAACCGGGAGAGCAGATACCTGTGTCGAAGGAAAGTATATGAGGTCTTAAATGCAGGTCCGCTGTTGTTTCTCTGCAGCTATTTGTAAGTCCCCCCCAAATTCTCAAGTGCCTTGACCCCGTTGGGTTCTTGTTTGCCACTAATGTTCAATGGCATTCACTGATCTGACCACACGTCAGATAACCTGCTATCTGTTTTCAAGCCAGTGGTCTGGATTGAACCTTATCTCTTACTCGCCAAAGATCTTCTGAAGGAGTTTTACCATGTCGGCTGCTATTTCCATTAGGTTTTGGGTTTTTATCCTGCTTGGTGAATCTCCTATTTGGAACACTGCAGTGTGTTTGGTTTCGTGTTTTTTTGTTTTTTTTGTTTTTTTGTGCACAGCTCGGTGAAGCTGTGAGGGTTTTGTATCACTTCAGAATTTGTACTCGTGCCTCTGTGTAACCCTGCAAAGAGATTACTGTGTCATATCGGTGGCATTGATGTCTGCTCTGAAATATTTCCGAATACTTTTATTTTATTCAATATTTTTTCACAAGAATAAAGTCGAATATTTACTCTTCCGCGGCTGATTGTCACTCTGTCATAAAGTTTTAAAGTTTTCTTTATAAAACGCAACTGAATGTAAGTAGGACATGCGAATCAAACAGCCGAGTTTGTCAGCGCCGATTCACTCAACTTAAGTGATGTTTTATATTTGAAGGTGCCATTTAATTAGATTTGTATCCTAATCGTGAGCAATCTCTATTCATTATCTTTTCAAAATTGTGGTTAGTGTGGGGTTTTTTTTTATTGTAGCTTTTCTTTTTCAACCCGAGGAGTAACGAGATATGTGAATGCTTTGTTTTGGGTGCAGTAATGAGCCTACATGCTGATGTGTGGTGATAAGTGTGTTTTTGTGTGTGATTGGAGTGGTTGTGCAAAAGGAGACAAAAGCCTGTTTGATGGGGCAGCAGTGCGAGCGGGCTTGTTTGTGTGAGTATGTTGATACAGAGAGAATAGTGGTGGGAAAGGCCACGCCAGAGGTTCTCATTCAGTGTGTGTGTGTGTGTGTGTGTGTGTGTGTGTGTGTGTGTGTGTGTGTGTGTGTGTGTGTGTGTGTGTGTGTGTGTGTGTGTGTGTGTGTGTGTGTGTGTGTGTGTGTGTGTGTGTGTGTGTGTGTGTGTGTGTGTGTGTGTGTGTGTGTGTGTGTGTGTGTGTGTGTGTGTGTGTGTGTGTGTTACATTGGCCTCGCTCTTCCTGAGCTCAAAGAGCCTGCCCCTGACAGAGTACACACACACATAGACGACACAGTATTGTGTTGAAACGGAGTGTTACGCAAAAGCAATAACAGGACCGTAGGTTGGCGATAAATACGCTTAAAGACACAACAGAGGGAACAAAAAGGTGGGAATTCTTAAGCCAAAGGTAAAAAAAATCACAAAGCATCTTTAAGTGAGACACAAATGGAAAACTATAGAAATATTTATTTTACTTTGATTTACACAATATTTCAGTCTCTTTAGCAGTATTTCACCCTGTACACCCGATCTCAGCCTCGTCTTTTCTCTTAATTTTTTTAAGTTATCACACCTGGCCTTCACTTCCTCTGTCTACACATTCTTCCCTCTCTGATCTTTGCACATCAACAGACTAAATGCAATAAAATAAGATTGGCCCCGAAATGGAACAAGACGGTCGAGCTCAAGCAGCCTTTATTTGTGTAGTTATGCTTTCTTTGGGCCTTTCCCATGCCATCCATCCCTCCATCCATCAGCATATTTATATCAAGTACCTGGTTACATTTCTGCATATATACTGTATTTTGTGTGTGGGGTTCCAAGTTATTCTCCTGAAAGGTATAATGAGGGCTCAGCTGACTGTACTTTTAAGTGTAGGAGGGGAGTGTAAATAAATCCATCTTGGAGACCCGGCTTCCTGTCAAACCCCCACAACAATCAAATCCATGTCAAAAGTGTACTTGAGAACATGATGGGAGTATGACACTATTATCGAATGGACTCCCACACACAAATCTGCTTGCATGAATTCTTCTTGCTTTGTTTCACAAAAATGCACCAAGAACATTTTTGCACCCTCATTTAAATGTGTTCATGTTGATTTTAGAGAAGGCAGGTCAACATTGTTTTCAAATTGTACAAATAGAAATGGTTATTTATGCAGCAGCTCCAACTGTCAGTCCTTACAAGTACTGGGATTCTTCACAATTCTACACACACAATATAACTATTAACTATTGCCTATTGATTGACTTGAATTTGAACCAGAATTCTGAATCACAACTTCAATTATTTAGAAAATAAAGATAATTAAGAAATACTAGCAATTACCTTGCTGCGCTGACAATAAATCACTATCATTAAAATGCGCTACGGCATCCGGGGAACTTCCTGGACAAGTTTCTATTTCACCACAGAGCAAACACACTGAGGCAGTCGTAAACCTTCACTCACACCAACGTCCCATTCAGAATCATCAAAACGCCCCAGACTGAAGTCTTTTGGACAGCGGGAGGAAACTCATTTACTTACAGAGAATGTAAACTCAACAGAGAGGCTGAGCACAGAGTGGTAACCACCATGCCACTGTTCAGTTTTTATTCCATAGTTTGAATAAATATCTCTCATTATGAAGCACAGGAAGATCATCCATGTAGCTGCAGGTGTTTTTTTCCCCTATGTGTCACTAAGCCTTCTCATTACTGAACTCATAACCTTCTCTCTGTGTACAGGTTGAAAGAAATAAAGAGCCACTCATCAGAAAAAAAATAAATTTTTCCTGCAAGGTGCATACAAAAAATGAAATCTTCATGGCAACCCTGTAGAGAATGCAGTAACACTGTCATTCCTATCAACTTGCTGGTGTATCTTGTTTTATAATTGAGAACAACAGCATGTCCACTTAAAAGACAGAAAACAGATCCAGAACCGGATAACACCAACGATGAGTCAGAGCCCAGCAGTAAGTGGAGGTTCTGTGAATAGACATTAGTCATTAGGAAGAAGGAGGTCCGGGCTGTCTGTACAAATTAACAAATGACGCGTCTTGGAGAAAATAAGTGACTTTTGGCTGTTATCTTGGTGAAAAGAGTTCGATGTGGAAAGAGACTGGATGGACAATGCATGGAGTCGGATGGACTGGTGAGCCACACCCCTCATTAGAAACTTGGGCCTTTGTTGTGAAGAGGCAAAGTCAAGAAATCAAAGCGTGGACTTTACACTGATGAGTACAGGTCTTTGGTTCACAGCCAAATAGTAACTCTGTGTGTGTGTGTGTGTGTGTGTGTGTGTGTGTGTGTGTGTGTGTGTGTGTGTGTGTGTGGGGGGGGGGGGGGGGGGGGGGGGTTGCTGAACAATGAGTTCAACTCACAAACAGGATCCCTCTGTTTCCTGAAGTAGAGACTGTCTCCTTAAACAACACACACGCTGACTCTTGTACTTTTGCACACATCCTTTTAAACATAGGCGTATGTACAATCGGACATTGTATATCCAGTATGTTGTCTCCTACACACACTCTCCTGCAGCGTCTCCTCCACAAGCACCAAGCATGTGCATTCAATGTGTCTATTTCCACCATTATGGGTAAATTGTGATTTTTATTTTTTATTTTTTGTTGTTGTTTTATTTTTGTTTCCTCCCCCCTTTGTAATTACACACAACAAAGTCCCCGCGAACACGCCACAGCCCGACAGTGTGCACACTCAGCATATAAACACACACACGGCCTACACACTGCACACTGGGAGGCAGTCAGCAGCTTGTGCACTTTCTACCATCAGTAAAAGCACACCTGTCCCAGCTGCTGTTTTGAAGAGAAGAAGAGGGAAAGAGGAATGTGCTTCTCTCAGTTTTCCTGTCAGCCCCTCACCCTTCCCAGCACTTGCTGTCGTCTTCCTCCTTTGACTTGTTTTTCTAAATTATTCCCATGGTCCGCTATTGTTCCTCCTCCTCTTCCTTGCTGGAACCTCACGAGTCCTTTTCCTCCTTTGTGTGTGTGTCTGTATCTTTTCTGAGATAGGAGAGTCAGAGCGTTTGACTATTTCTAAATGATTTTAGAAATGAGTTGCCTGTTATGATCATCAGATCTAAATCACCAGCAGTGATGATCGGGTTCAGATAAACGTTTATTTACAAGATTTGAAAGATGTCATCTGCAACACCCAGATAAAAGTAACACGTTATAGAACATGGTTGAATATTCATTCTTCAGGAATGTGCAGGCCTCTAAATAAAAACAAACAAACTGTTTTAAATTATTTTAATGAGAATTGGTGTCACTGGTTGAGCACATGGATTTTTCACTGACCTTAGCAAGTAGTCGGACGGCCATGTCTCTGTAAAACATTTAAAATTGTTAAAACAAAAATTAAAAAAAATAACAGAGTGACCAGGTCTATTTCCTATGGAAGTACATTTAAATGGAAATAACATCAATAATGAAACGGGACACGGGAACAATCTTGAAAAATTACTGCACATAAGTGAAAAATATCTGTTACAATAATTTCAGTCTTGTTGTTCACAAACTCTAGGTACATATGAGAATCTTAAGAGTTAGTTAAAAGCCGCCGATCCAAAGAACACGACCACAAAAGACCTTTGGTCCTCAACCTGGACTGTGCAGAGACAGACTGAATACAAAGTGCAAGCAAAACCGAAATACGATTTTTTTTGTTTTGTTTTTTTTAAATGAAGCAGCCACATTAAAAGCTAATTACTTGTGTTGCATGCACCCTGTACTCTCATTGGATTCATATTCTCCCCTTTGACCCTCATATATGCTTGTCAGGGAAAGCCATGTGGCACAAAGTTGTTTGTCACAGTTGTCTCTTCATGAGTTTGTTTTTGTGCAGGTGCATGCTTGAACTGTCTTGTTTGTCAAAGCAGTTGCTGCTGTAGGTATTTATGATGGACCATGTGCAGTGAGCACTAAGGAGTTTTCTATTCCTGCAGTTTTAATTGCTCCCACACTTTTTTTGGCTGATTTTTTTAATCAGTATTTCCTCCTTGCAGCCTGGTGGCTGCACGTGAGACGAGTGCATGCACTTTGGGTCACACACACAAAGACCACCTTCCTTTTACCTCGCGTGCACAATCACACGCAAAAATGTTTCCCTTCAGCTGTTTTGCAGTCGCTACTTAATACTGAAGGACGCCTGCTACAGAAGGGAAATGAATGCGGACCCTCTGGTGTGTATTAAGACTTGTTAGTGTGGCTATATGGCCTGATAGACCGTCCTGCTGTCCTGGCTCCGACTCCCAGATTGTTTTTCTCCCGAATCAGAGCAGCGAGTGAACTGATATGTGGACAGCCAGTCATTAAACTGTCAGAGGAGCGCCCACGGACCAAAGCCCTGTCAGCATGGATGAACATACACGTTTCAGTGTTGATATAAATCATTTGTCAGGTACCCCATTCTTTTACGAGTGGAGCTTGTGTGAGAGTCACTGGCTGTGCTTGACACAAGTGTACCAAAAAAAAAAAAAAAAGGGAGTGTTAGAAAAAATTTAGAAAAATGTAATTAAAGTCATACCAAAGAACTTATAGCCATGGAAAAATCTTGTTAGATGTAAGAATAATGAAACACTTGTCCAATTGAAAAGATAATTTTGAACTGGAAACACAGCAAGCTTGTTAAAGTTTGCTCAATCCACAATTAAAAATCAAGCCTGGCCTATTGTTAATGACTTCGTGAGGAGGTAATGTTTTTCCAGTCTAAAAATGGCTCAATCTTAGACGTAAATAGTCACTCAACCTGAGGGGTATTGGTCCTGTCTGAGCATGCTCTCTCGCCTTGGCATCTACCCAGAACACACACATTCGTGACAGATTTGTGTGTCTGTTTGTGTGCATGTGTCAGTGTGTGTCATAGTGGTTTTGGGTGTGTTTTTCAATAGTAAACCCGGAGCTGCATTCGATTACATGAATGCTGAATTGAATGCAGTGAAAAAACAAAGCAAAAAAAAACCAACCTACTATTGAAAAGCTTGTGGCAGACACCAAATTAGACTTAACAGCCCCACAGACGTTTCGCTTCTTAATAAAGGTGCAAACCAGTTGGAACTTGCGGAGTTAAGTCAGGGGCTGTTATGTCATGTATGGGAGACGTGCGTGTCTGTGTGGGTTTGCAGGACTGTGATGTGCAGAGGTGCTGAGAGAAGACAGGAGACACAGCTGTTCAGGGGACCAGGAGCTTCTGCTTGCACTAGGAAAAAAAACAAAAAACCCTAACATTTCTGCAGCTTCCTGCACTGTATGCACATTTGAAAGTTTGCTAAATATTTTTGCCTGTGGAAGTTATCCCCTCATGGTTCTCAGCATCTCATCATTTTTGTTCAGTCAACTTTAAACACGAACCAGAGCAAGTTTGTCTATCTGATTTTCAGCAGTTTTCAACCCAGGGTTGGCAGTAACGAAATACAAATAATCACATTACTGTGTTTTAAGTAGTATTTTGGTACTTGCACAAGTATTTTTTCCCAAGTATGTCATTTTACTCTTAACTGCAGTCTTCACCATGTAATCTCCTTCACTCCGGTGAAAATCATAAATCTGAGTAAACACCCAAAATGAATTCATATTCAAACCTTTTGTTTTTCGTTCTTGTGGCCAGTGAGTTTATTGTTTTAACAGAAAATGTACATTTCATTACAAATGATCATCTTCTATTTTTTTGAAATACTTTTATGCTTAAGAATTGTGCTGTGTGTTGAAAACAGCACAGTATTTGTTCTTCCAGATATTGTAGATACAGTGAATGAATTGTTTATTCCTCATATTTTTTTATTTATTTGACATTTCTATTGTTTGTCACCAGCATGACCAATTGGGGATTTTCTGAAATCATCTTAACTGGAAAATAACACAACTATATTGTGTCGAAAATTGTGTGAGTCATGGCTATGCTTGCGTGCAAACATACAAATACTGGCTTAACTGGTGCTGGGAGCAGTTTTGTCTGGTAAACATGTGTAAACTTAACAGACCAGTTGTTAAGACATGATGCAAACATAACAAACCAGAGCCCTGAGGAGGTCAAACGAAAAGGGAAAGAAAACACTTCCCCACAAATTAATGAGAGGATAATGGAGATTTGATGTTTTGGCTCCGTTGGGAGTTTCCTGTGGCGGTTTTCTTTTTTTTCTTCTTCTTATTTTGGGCTCATTCTTGTCACCATTGATACAGAGTTGTAAAACAAGAGAAAATGACAAACTTTGATTATATTGGATTCATAGGGACCAAATTAACCAGCTCACCAAATGCAAAAGAAAAACATAGAAAGTGGCCAAAATTGCAGCACGTCTGATAGAAAGACTCCAAACAGAAGCTGAATGTTCCTTAACTGGTAGTATCCAACATGTCATCACAGTTTTGTGACCAGACAAGCCGAGTGTTGACACAGGGTGCACCTGTTGCTGACTTGTACAGAAAAAAATGAAGAAAAATATGTCTGAAGAAAATTCTTAACGTGCAAACAATGCTGCCCCCTATTGGTCATGTTCAAAACCGCCCGCCTCCCGAATGCAGGTACATCCAGATCTGCTTTGATTGTAACACCCAAGTTTTATTGAAACACACACACACACACACACACACACACACACACACACACACACACACACACACACACACACACACACACACACACACACACACACACACACACACACACACACACACACCCTGGTGTTATGCAATACCACCCTAACTCTTCCACTCCAGGGGAACATACCTTTTTGTCTCTTTGTCTGGCTCATAATAGCCGGTTAAAACCACTAACTGTCTGACTCGCGCCCCTTCCTTTATCAGGTGTTTTCCAATAATACGGCTGTTGTGCTTTTTTTTTTACGCGTTACCATCACATGTTCCTAAGGTGTGACCGGACTCCGTATAAAGCAGTCTGATTTTATTTGAACCCTGTGGCACAAAGGATCCTATTTATCTTTCAAGTCACTCTGGCACACTCACGTGTTTACTGGCACGCTTGCCTTCACATGTATGCCGGAAACAAACACTTTTGAAGATGCGACGTGTCCTTGACTTTTGTTTGGAATCAATCAAAATATGACAACTGTATGGCATCCAAAAACAAGGTTTTCATTACAGCTGCAAGGCAACAACAAAATGACAATAACAAAACATTGGTAGTTTACGTCAAGGAGACTTACATAAGATTCACCAGTTATCATGACATCTGGATAGTTTCACCTAATTGACTCAAAATCTAAATAAAATTGTAAAACTCTTCCAGTGTCCACCATGTTTAACTGCTGCGAGCACTACATCATCCACACAGAAAACTTTTCTCTCTTGGACCGCTGCTTATTTGAGGCTGTAGACGTTTCTAAAAGTAGAATTGGGAGGCAAACTTTTCAATTACGAGTCTCCTTTTTTTTTTTTTTTTTTTTGTGGAAACAGCTGTTCTAGCTCTGAATGGCATAGTCTCTAATTTCAAACCCACACTTAAAACTTTTCCTATTTGATAAATCTTATAGTCTTGGCTCAGATCACCCTGGATCACTTGCTGGTTCAGACCCTCTTAAATCACTCCCTATACATTCATATATCAATGTTCCGCGTCACTAACAATCTGTCTTTCTCTTGTAGTCTGCTCTCTTCCTGCGGCTCTGTGGGATTGTTTTGTCCTTGGTATTTGATTTGAATGTAAAGTGCAGTGAGATGACTTCATTTAGATTAAAGGGAAATGAATCGTATCCGTTTTCACAGTTTAGTTGACGGTACATCATAAATATAAGTACAAACATGTATTCTGTTGTTCGTCTGTTGTGTTCCTTATTGAGGAGAAAGTGACTTCATGTTGCAGTTGTCTGTCTTTTATTTATTTTTTTATTTATTTTTTTCCCCCATGACATGATAGAAACATTCTGCCATCGAGGCAAAGCCTGAATCAGCAGGTCTTGATTCGAGAGAGATGCTACAGTCTAAAGTCATTCAAGTGCTGTGCTGGAACACAAGTCAAGGCATCTGCACAAGTCGTTGGAGACGGAGCACACACGTACATCACCACAGAAAGCATGAACGTCACCACACACACACACACACACACACACACACACACACACACACACACACACACACACACACACACACACACACACACACACACACACACATTCGAGACAGAAATCCATGTTTCATATCAAAATACAATCAAAGTCACTCAATTTGAAAATATTACTCTAGAAACTCTTTCATTGAAGTGTGGTGCTAAATGGGCTCTCACATTCACAAAACATGAACTTGGATCACCTCAAGGATGTGAGTAAATAAACTGCAACGCTCAATCGCAGCAGGAAAAACAAAACCAACAAAAAAATGGCCCATTTTATGTCGATTAGAATTTATAAAATAGATGTCTTCTAGTTTCAAAGTTATTCTCTCTCTCTCTTTTTCACTGCTCTTTCTTCACCTTATTAAATATGTATGTGCAAACCACTTAAATACAGTTTAACCAGAAGAATCACTCATCAACATGTTTCACTTGTCAAAAAAGTAAAACAATGAACAGGATCTACGCAAGTGTGTCAAAACCTCAGTTGTTTTCCAGTTTCATTTGTGTTATAATCTGAATAAATAAAGGCGACTAAGAGCAGTGAACCCAAGCAGAAACGCCACACCACTTCTTCTAAACTGCAAGACAAATGAAACATCTCATGTGTTTAAATGCTGATATACGTGATCCTAACAGAGCCTGTTACAATTCACAGAACGAAAAAAAAAAGATATTCACATTCTCTGAATCTGTCTTGTATTCACATTATTGACATTTCTAGGAGCTACATACAAAATTAAGATAGAAAATTAAACATACAGTACATCCGAGGTGTGACAGTTAATTATCTGCATATATGTAGGTTACAAATCTAAGTTACACTTGCATGCAGCTGTAAAGCGTCCGATGACTTTGGGACAAGATAATACAAGTGTAAAGGGAGGGCTAATTCATCTTGTATTGGAAACAAATTCCTACAAAGAGGTTTTTTTTTGTTTTTTTTAACCTGCTATTCAGATATTGGCAACAAAATTCTGCATAGTCTGAAATCATTTCAGCCACAATGTCCAACGGAGCCTTTCAAAGTGGAGGAGAAAGAAGGAAGTCAAATTGTTAAATAGATCAAGCCAAAAGAGAAATTTGATATTTTTCAAGCAGAGTTCAAACGCAACACAATGTCAGATATTCATAGTCAAACCTGAAAAGTCACATTGAAAGACATAATATAGCCATATTTCAGTGGAGCATCAACGTTTGACAATATCAAGGAAAGGAGACATCAACTCGCATTAAACAATCTCACAATCTATAGAGATACCAGTGGTTTTAAAAGTGTGGAGTGGGCCTCACAAAAGATACAACAAGGATAAAAAAAAAGAAAAATGTAATAACCTTTCATGAAAACAATTGAATCGGTTGTATAAGATTTGTAAAATAAGTGATTACAACGATTATGACAATTATGAGACTAACTAGCACAAGGTGTGCTTTTCATGGCCTTTGAATGGCAACAGTCATTAACCATAATGTCTTATGAATACAAGTCAATTGAATCTGGTCAATTGAACTTGATAATATGTCTTCGAAGATGTTTTAATCCTTGTGTTTCTGCATCATTTCATGCTGTCTTAACTTGGCCGGCTGGCTCAATTGCTTAATTAGGAGAATAAAAGAGGATGTAAAAAAAAAAAAACCCCAATGTTACTGGTTGGTGGTGGTGGCGGCTCCTCTCCCGACACTTTGAAAAGCCCTGATACTGTATATACCGGGTCTAACTTTTACACATGAGAAGACAAACTTTGGGCTTGGACAGAACGGTGCCCTTGAACGTCGTGCTTATTTACTCAGGTTTGTGGCCCGTGTCTGGATGGTCACCCTCCGCGGTGGCGGGTCCTCGATGCTCCGGCTGGCTACAAGGTCCTGCAGCTGCAGGGCTCCGCCGCCGATGAAGCAGAAAGCTGGACACACGGGGGCAGAACAGTCCAAGTGTCCCTCCCAGAGGACGCGTAAGGAGTGGGCATCGTAGAAGGTGACCCTCCCTTTGTCACAGTCCAGGCACACGCCCAGCCGCGGTGGGACGGGAGCCGTAGGAGGGTGAGGGAGATGACCGTGGCCGCTGCTGTGGGAGTGCAGCGCTGCCTGGCTCTGACTGTCACCCTGGCTCTGAGTGTGACCGTGTCCTTGAGGAAGCAGGATCTTGCCCATGCCCATGGTGAGAAAGCAGAAGGGAGGGGAGTCCTGGCTGTCCTCCCCCCCGCTGTCATGGCCGCTGTCTGGGTCACAGCTGGGGTGGGGAGCAGAATAGGACGCATGGCTCAGCACTTAACTGGAGACACTTTATACTGACTCAGTTCACATCACGTTCAACAGTTAATGGTCTGCTAGTCGTAGGTTCGTGTGGTTATACTGCCTCCATGTGGACAAACCGCATAACTGAAATCGATAACAGTTGCTCAAAGAATGCAGAAAGTGACATTTCGTGTCACTCTACAAAGGGGGAATGACACGCGAAATTCTTGAGTCAACAAGACATCTGCCAATCAATATGACAGCGTTCTCACTCACCTCTACATTTGTGGCGCCGTGCATTATATTTACTGTCAAAATTGGTCTTGGAAGACTCGCGGCCGCTAACAATTACATTTAAAATCAATAGTTGCAAGAGAAGAACATATTTACCGAGGGCTGGCCATGTCTTGGGGGAGATGAAACCACTCCTGTAGCTTCGCCTCCTGCCCGACTCCAACCTGCAAAGGAAAGGAACAAGAATACAGAAATGCTTTGATCGATTCCTTTTAGAGTCAGTACAAGCTTCCTGTTTTCATCCCGTCGTTATAAACTGTACAGTCGACACGTGTTCCTCTCACCTTTACCAAATAGGAGCCGGGCTCCACAGAACAAGCCCAGTAGTGTCGGCCTTGAGCGACGGCCAAGTCCCCCACCAGCAGGTCAGAGGTCAGGTGACAAGACGTGAGCATGCGATCGGCAGCCTGCAGGAGGGAGAGGCCTGGCACGCTGCGGGCGTAAGTCTGGCCTCGGCCCAGCGCCAAGCGGTCAGCGTGCAAACCCCAGCGAGAGTCCAGGGAAAAACTCAAGACTGGGAGCACAGGAAAAGACGTCATACCAGGAAAAACAGGCGGCGAGGAAAGGAAAGGAAAGGAGTGAGAGAGGAGGAGGGGTTAGATGGTAAAGCCTGGACAGAGTGACATCACAGCAAGTCTCAGTATACAGTATAATGAAAGAAAGGAGTGTATTCAGGATATTTTTTTTAAATTGGGAAAGATGGCTTTACAAGGAAGAAGTACATATGACAAACAAGCACTATGAACAGAAAGATTACAAGTAAAATAGTGATCAGTGAATTGCTTCAACTGTTCAGGTCGAGGGTGTCTAAACGTTCACCACCAAAGACAACGAACTGTAAATATATGCCGCCAAATACAACACAGTCATTTCTCGGCACTTTTTACAGAGAAAAACCCAACAATTCCACATGAGCAAGTCACTTCATTTGCTTTTGACTGTTACTTTTGTTCTGCCAAAGAACGAAAGCAGCCAACAGCAACAATCACTTTTAATCAGTTTAATTTTGCCGTGAAGCTATTTTTTTCTTAACACAGAAGTACGATACCGTGAAGTGCAAGTTTCATATGTGGGCCAGATTTTAGAATTTTTCTCAGACTTTGTTTGGACACCTCTCGCTAAAGAAAGCTGAATCTCTAAGGGAACACAAAGGACAATAGCCACAAACAGGAAATAAGATTTGAAGTGCAGAAAGGCAGACCTGTGGTAACACAGATAGAAGATGCAATGGGATGACGCTCGAACGCAGAGGAAAAAAGGAAGGCTTTGTGCAGAAACTAAAATGGTGGGAATGGAGAAAATCAAATGATGGAGAGAAAAAAAAAAGTCAAAGATTAGTTAATCAATAAAAAAAAATGAGAACACATTGAAAGGCACAAATATTTTGCTTTTTTTTTGTTTTGTTTTTAAATGGAAACAAACTTGTTTCATGAGTTTTCATAGTAAAAATTCAATTCTTAAAATCAATCTATTCAAAGAGCATAACTCCAAATGACCTGAAGAAGAGATGCTCGCAGTGAGAGAAAGGAGAAACTGAGATATCTGGTTACTTGTCGGTATCTTACCCGGCGCCGGTGGAGTGTGGAGGTAAATCTCCTCGCTATATTCCCCGAACCCGGCCTTGTTGCAGCCTCTCACTCGGAGCACGTACACGCTGTCCATCTGCAGCCGGTCGATCACGGCATTGGTGCCTTTCACGTCGTCCTGCCGCTGCCACACCGTGGCCGAGTTGGGGGATCTGGTGCCGCCCCACGTGGCCGCCGCTCCCCCCGCTCGCCGCTGGTACTCCACAGAGAAGTGCCAAGCTGGAGCGGAGTCCTGAGGGAGGCGCCAGCACAGAAACAGCTGGTCGTAGGCGAGGGTCTTCTGAGTGTCGATAACCGGAGCCACCGGGGCTGAGGGGGAGGAGAGGAAACCACACACACACACACACACACACGTTTTATCTATGTGACCGTCTTCACACTGAGCATGGTTCACCTCACAGGGATGAATTAGCCGGACTTCTACCTTGTATGAACGCCACGCCGTTGATGAGCTTCACCTCTTTAGATGCATCTAAGTGAAAGCGTCCGAAGGAGGGATCCGCAGCGAGAGAGAAACACTGAAGATTCTCTATTGCCTTCACCAGCCTGTGGAGAAAGATACGCAACCACATTAAGTGAAAAAGAACGAACGGAATGTAAAACAGTGAACATTCAAAAATCGCTGAAATGACCCACTTATTTTAGTTACACAGGTGGAATTGGATTTGTTTTTCTGTTGACGCTACTTTTCAACACATATACAATATCTTTCTTTCTCCTCCTGACAAGCTGAAAACCGGCTGGATACTAGTTTTCACCTCAACGAATGATGGTGTGGAGTCAGAGGCGAGAACACGTTGAGTCCAGTGAGTGTACAGTTTGTATCACAACACAATGTTGGGGTTCGGTCGGTAACTACCTGCTGTGCGTTACTCTGGAAGCCTGTACAAAACAGGGAGGGTCGGTTTCTTTGAGCAGCTCCTGAGTGTAGGCCATCAGACCTTCTTGCTCCAGTAGCCCTTGCCTTTCAAAGACCTGAGTGGACAGGGCCTCCACCCTCCTGCTGCGGGATCCCTCCAGGGCCAAGGCCAGAGTCCCTTGACGCTCGGCGACCGTCGCTCCGAGATCTTGAATACAGTGAGTCATATGCTGCAGAGCCACGGTGCTATTAGCCTGCAAAGAGAGCAGAAAGAGGGAGGAAACCAATTTCAGTCAAGAGGAGCTGTCTTGAGAAAATACAAGCCACAGGACAAGACCCCTCAGCCTTGAGAGCTTTAGTTACAGCAAAGTGTGTGAATTCTACAGTATATTGTGAGACCGGTGGGACAAGAAGACTGTGCACCTCCATTAATTTGATGGCTCCTTCCAGTTGAGTGATCTGACTCTGAATCGTCCCTTGATTGGCCAGGATGTAATTAACTTCCTTGGTAATCTTCTCCTGTGAGACCAAATAGAAGGTTGATGCTGCATGACCCCCCCCCCTGCTCAACTTCAAGATTCTAATACTGTAAAAAGACTCAAACTTGCCTTCAGGGCCTGGTAGGCCTGTGCTATAGGCAAAACCTTGTGCCCGTGGTGAACACGCCGAAGTTTACAAAGCTGGCAGAGTAACCGCTGGCAGTTACGGCAGTACCACTGCAGCTTCTCCTGCTCATGGTCTGTGCATGTCAGCACCTGGAACACAAATGCCGAGTGAGAAATTGCAGGAACAAGGCTATCGTGCATCACGTGGCAATAATGGAACACAAAAGCCTGCAAACCTTTGGCCTGAAGTTGCTGGTGGGCAGAATGTGCTCGTGTTGAGCTCGCGGGGTTCCCCAGGGGTGGTAGAGTTTGAAACACTCGTTGCAGAAGTTGGACTTGCAGTCTGCGCAGCCCTTGGTGGCCTCCAGAGACTGAGGAGGCTTGCAAAAACCACACATGACGGCGACGCTGCCCAGACTCAGCGTTTGCCTGTACCTGAAGGACACGGGGAGGTGAGACGGCGAGAGGAACAAAGAGGAGTGGCCGTCTGAACTCATTTCGTCGTGCAATAAAATGATGAAACTTACTACATTGTGCGAAAGTGGATGAGTGGAAAAAAAAGTGTTCAAAAACAGATGTGTTTCTTTTTTCTTGATGTCATCTCAAACAGACTCCCATATGTTGAAATCCGTGCTCTGTGTGAGCCATACTATTACTTTAGCATTGAATGAAATTGACGGTAGAACTGAGGTAATTGTCCCGTTGCAAAAAAAAAATCAGTAATAATCCCATGTTTTCTTTATGGAATAATAGAATTTCTTTCAAACGCGCCTAAAACGTCACATAAGAAATGTAAATAAAACCAGAAATACAATCTGTCCAGGCACTTGGATTAGTACATCGTCTGCAGAGAAAGAAAAACTCCATCCATGCACAGAACATTTATTCATGTGGTTTATTAAACTACTTCTTTGTGGCGCTGTGCTTTGTTTTCTCGGCAAGGCTCGAGTTGTTTCCCTGATGTGCTATTCCCTTGTGGTTCCTTTATGTTTCTAGTATTTTGATGTTGTCCCTTTGTTTGTCATGTCCCTGTTTCATGTAAGGGTTATGTTATGTTGTGTTTTCATGTGTGTGTCTGACTTTAACGTCGTGTCGTCCTCCCTGCCGTCGCAGTTACCTCATCTGCCATCATCAGTGCTGTCAGATACCGAGTTAATCGCTCACGTGTCTGTTTCCCAGTTCATTTTACACTTTAGGTTCAGAGTCATCTAGTGGTCAATTCGAGTTAATGTCATTTTAAAAATGTCAGCACGAAGCAACATTCGGATATAAAGTGAATGGTAAAAAAAGGAAAGTAATCTTAAGTGTTTTACTCAGTGTGCTCAGAGAGCTCAAAATGAAAGAGGTAGACATAAAAATATAATGCATACTGCAGCAAGTGATTTATAACATTCCGTTTGGAAAAGCAGAAAGTTTCCACCTGGTTTTGCAAGTTTCATCCTTTTAAAGGGGATTTTTTTTTTTTTTTATTCCCACTGTAACTTATATTCCCTCAAGTAGAATAGTTGAGTTTTCCTTTGAAAAATCTCCTTGATAAGACTATATTGTTTTTGGTGATATGTACATAAAATTGCATTGAACTGAATAACATTTATACATATGCACACTAGGTGATTTGATGTATTCTTAACCATCAATTTATGACAAAGTAAAGCCACAAAAATGGTCCTTCTCAGGTCCCCAACATGTCTCAGGCCAACCCCGAGGACACCGGTTGAAAAAGTTCTTTTTATACTAGATAGGAGTCAGACATTATAAGATATATAGATAACGCTGCCTGATGCAAGGAGCTCCTGAAGTAAATCCTTGGGCCCGTGGTGAAGGAGGGATTCATTATTGAAATTCCTTCCAGCAAAAGATTTTCTGTCTCATTTATAAAACACTATTGACTTAAATCTTCATTCGCTTACTTATTCACTGCCTGCAGCACTGGTTAGTGTTTTCCTCTGCACAATCTTGACTGGCTCATTTTGCTACTTTGTTTAATAGGATGATGACGAGATATCGTTATAGGACAGGATTGAAACACACCACAACAGTAACAGTCTGTTCTCACAAGGCGCGGCCCGGACCTGCAGTAAACGCTCCAGATTTATGATGTTTTGCACATGTGCATACCGCTCCACGATGCGCTCCAGAGTGAGGTTGCGTAGGCAGTCTGTCAAGCCTTTCTCTCCCAGCTCCACATCCTCCTGACAGGAAGGGCATGGGAAGAGCATGGGGGGAGGGGCCGCCTCTCTCCGCCGTCGCCCCGGGTAAGTCCCGCACACTGGGGTCCAGGTGTGGGAGAGGTGACGCAGAAGGAGACACAAACATAGAGGAGAAACTGAGAAACTGGAGCTTCAGTGAAGCTATTTTTCTGTATTTTCTTTTTTTTAATTGCTAAATAATACTCTAAATTGATGACAATGAAGGACTAAAAAATTTATAATTTGTGCACGGGATTTCTCTGGGTACACAGGTTCCAGCCTTCTGTGACCCAGAGTTGGATAAAGTGCTAGTGAGGATGGATGTTGTAATTCGGTACTTGGCTTCAGTGAAGCATCTCGAACTCTCAAGTTAAAACACCACTTGATGTATTTCTCTTAGGAATTTGGGAACAAAGATGGAAAACTTGGTTGGAACATATACACTGTGCACATAGTCACATTGACAATAGTAGGATAGAATACAAAGTAACATAATATATACAATATTGCTATTATTGTTATTAACACCATAGGCATGTGCCATATTTATATTTATATATACATCATGAGCTGAATGCATAAATCAGCACTATTCTGATGTGTCAGCTTGCTCGTTGATGAGCGAGAGCGGCGGTGACATCATGGTACACCCATCATCTCTTTAGGTCACCGGTGCTGAGATCATCCGTCTCTTCTCTCATATGAGCTCAACTTTTTCCTTTTTTCCCCCCAAAAATACACCTTCATTTCACATTTGTTAATCATACCTCAGTGTAGCAAGTGATCTTCATCGGGAGATGCATGATATATGAATTCAACCGATCAATAATTGTTAAATCTCACACAAAACACATAAATCCTCCTTCACCTGTTCTGAGGACGTGCTCCAAGCGGTCTGGTGTCCGGGGCATGGGCCTGCGTGCCCCTCGTGGGGACCGGGTGTTGGGTGTGGAGGCCGGCGAGTGGGGCTCCGGGGGCAGATCTGGAGGAGGATAGCCTCTTTGTACCAACACGTCGGCCGCACACAGCAGACACACACTGTGCTGGCAGGGCAGGAGGATGGGCTGCTTCACCATCTCGTCGCACACCGGGCAGTTCAGCTCCCGTTCCATACTTTTCATGTTGGACTGGAGAGGAAGAGATGGAGGAAGTTCAAGGATAGGAGTTAGAAAAAAAAAAGAAAAAAAAAGCTGAGTCAGTGGAATGAATAAGGAAACCACTGCTCTTCACAGTCTACATCTGCTGTCACCTACATAATAAACGTGTGAGATTGTGTAGGAGGAGCGAGAGAGTCAGGTGAACCGAGGTTGCGTAGGCTGAGGATGTTACAGAGCAGAGGAAGCATAAACAGAGAGAGAAACTGCTTTTCCAGCTTGCAGTTTGTGTTAGCCACCTCTGTTCAGGAGAAGAGTCGCTTTAACTTCCTCAGCAATATCTAAGCAAGTGCAAGGAAACCGTAACTTATAGCGAGCCTTTACACAAGAGGCATGAGCTGAACAATCCTAAAATAAGACTACATATAGTTTTATGTGGGGGTTTGGCTTGTGGGTGCTGATCTCTGCTGTTGGATGGAGAGGCCCCGTTTTATGGCTGCAGCTATACTATACGCAGCATCCCGTTTCTATGACAACGAGCATCATCCCTGACAGGAGGAAGCATTAAAAGCCACCATTAACCAAAATATACCTCCAATTTTAGTCATTAACATCCATTTCATCGAGTGTCAGCGTGCAGATTATTTGGATATTGTGGCCCTGTTCCTATGTTTATACAGACAGTGCTACAGCTTCAAACAGCAGCCAATCTCCATTTGACTCCATACAATGTCTAAAGCCTTATTAATAATGTGTACGTACATTCAAACGGATCTAAGCTTCGATTATACAGTAAAGCAGTCTTTTTTTTTTTTTTTTTATCTTGAAAACGACGCACATGGTTGCAATGTGCAGGCTAATAAAAGGAGCGTCACACTTACACTGATGCGAACCAGCGCGTCCATGATCGAGGTGAAGGTGTGTAACTCCGCTTCTGCCATGGTTTCTGGGATGATGCAACAATTTTCAACAAAAAAGAAGAAGAATAATAACAATAATAATGATGATGAGAGTCAGCAGACTGCAGAGCCTGCCTGGGCCTGGACCGACGAGGCGACGTGCGGATCTATGTCTGCTTCAGACCGGGGGTCTGCCTGTTGTATAAACGGGATGGGAGGGGGTAAGGGGGGTGTTTTGGATACATCTACCCCAACCGCATTGCTCAATTAACGATTAATATCGGTTAAAAACAGGCCTTAGTGGCATCAAAATGCGTCACTGTTTGTCTGAAAGCACGACGATATCATTAGAATCAGACAAACATTACATTTTCTAATGGAATCTTCGTAACGCCCGCTCTCAAAAGTTCAAGAAAACAACTCCTTCTTTTCTCAAAATAAATCTTGAAGTCGTTATTTTTGTCGCTCCGCAGCCTGAAATGTGTCTGTCAAATTATCTTTGTCCCAGTTTTTATGTTGCCACTAGATGGCGGTATTGTAAATGCGAAAAAATAAACAATAAACAATAACGCTAAAGTTTCCTCAAATTAGTTTTTATTGTAAGATGTTTTGTGTCAATGATTGATTGTCTCCACTACCCTTTAAATGGCCACGATTAAGAAAACGTTTTTGCATTATGAAATGAGAATATATATATTTTTTGGGAACATAAATAAACGACTCTACTTAACAGAACTATCTTAATACTTGGTTAAGGTTAATAATGAGATGCCATTGCCACACGTTTATAAATTAAATGTAAAAGACAATCAGTTTTGCTGTTTGAGAAAACCACAAATTACAGTAAACAGTTGTTGAAGTTGACTCTTTTTAACGTGACACCAGCGGAAACGAGCATACCGTTGTTTCACCCGGTCAATAATAGTTAACGTACCCCCAGTGTGGTTGTCGTAGCAACCGTCTGTAGCGTTTTAGCATTATGTCGCTACCTTATGAAGCTGTCTCACGAACGTTTAAGTGGTTTATTGTATGTTTTTAAACGGAGTGTTTACTTGAATTTATTTACTGTAAGAAAAGGAAATCTTACTTTAATCGTGGGAACGTCCGTGGTGGATTACATTACCTCAGTTAGCCGCCTGGAGCTAAAGTAGCTCCACAGTAATCATCCACCCGCTGTTTCCTGTGCGATATTTTGTCTCTTTTTTTTCTGTTTTCACACTTTGAAACAAAGTAAAGATCATGTCGGCTGTGAGTAGTTTGGTTCCTGCACGGTTTCTTACCATCATAGCTCACCTTGTCATCGTTATCACCATATTTTGGTCAAGGGTAAGTCAAGAAACATCTCTTTGACTCTTTGGGGTTTATAATTTATGGTGCAATAACAAAACACATCAAACCATAGTTGTCATTAATGTTCAACTGATGCATAATGTTCTCAATTACTTGATTAAGCACTGAAAAGCTGTGATAATTTGATACACATTTCCGGAAGATAAAAAAAAAAACCCTAAACGGTTTAAAGCCGTTTCTCACACACTGCCACATTAATTTACAATATTTATCTCACAGGAAAATAATGTCAAAGCTTGTTTGCCTTTGGATTTCACACAAGAGCAGTATGACAATGAAGACAAAAAGTAAGTAACTGTTTGGTCATTTTATTTCAAATATGGCCCGAATGAACTTAATCTTTTTCTTTTTTTCTTTCTGTTTAGGTTGGTGGTGGCGTTGGCAGTCACCCTCGGTCTGTTTGCCATCGAGCTGGCTGGTTTCTTTTCAGGAGTGTCCATGTTCAACTGCAGCCAAGGGCTTCTGTGTATCCTTTAAAACAACGCTCCAGATATAAGATGACTGGCTATGTGTGCTAATGAGGATGGACAGAAATGATTGTCAATGAAGAAACATTTTACTTTTTGATGACAATATGAGTATGTATGTTTGCCCTGTGAGTTCCTGGGTTTCCTCCCACAGTCCAAAATCAGGCATGTGAGGTTAATTGGTGATCTAAATTGCCCCTATAGGTGTGAAGGTGTGTGGTCGCCTGTCTCTGTGTTTGTCCTGTCATATTTGTCCAGGATGTATTCTTCCCTCATCCATATTAAGCCGGGATTGGCTCTCGCACCAATACTATTCATTCATGAATATGAACGGTTTATCTCTAGTCACTAGTTACAGTTCCATGACCACAAACTGCTCTATTCTGACCTCCTTGTCCATCAAAGCAACAGGAGCCCATGCCAGTGCCTCAGTAGCCCTACTTTTCTTTCTATTTGAGCAGTGGGACTGTGACATCTACTGGTGGATCTTTGCCATTTGCAGGTTAGTGTTTGTGTGATTAAATACCACGTTTCTTTTACAAGTTGTTTTTTTTTTCCCTAACATGTTTCACCCAGCACTGGCTGCCCACTGCAGCGCATCTGTGTCCTTGTCTTTCTTTGTGTTTGAGAAGTGGGAGTGCTGGAACTATTGGGTTATTTTTGCCATCTGCAGGTTGGTGTGCATGTGTATGATGATGACAAAGATGTGGATAAGGACATAGAAATGAAAGTGTGTCAGTAGTGTAGCTCAGTCCTCATTGCTTAACGTACATGTCTCTGTCTGTGTTTGCCTTGTAGTGTGCTGCCTGCTTTTGTGGAGATTCTACTCTTCATAGCAGTTTTTGGACTGAAGAAGAAGCCGTTATGATGCAAAGTGTTCTAATTTTGATATCTGTGTAATTATCCAAATAGATTTGTACATAATGACTCAGAGTAATGTGTAACGGACACTTTTGATACACTGCACTGAAAATGTTTGTTTTTGTTTTTTTTATACTTTCATACATTTTAAATAAAATAGACACACAGAATCATTTTGTATTTTTTGATGAAATGTTGAGAATAATTAGTCTTAAAACGAATTCATCAGAATATGGATTGTATTTTTATTTTCATTTTGCCAAGAAAGGAGAGCAGACTCCAACATCTTCTGTTGTTTTTAACTTCATCGGTTTCAAATCCTAATTTTACACAAAAGCAATTCTCTGTTTTATTTTTTTATCTCTTGTTCACATTTTTTACACAATGTGTTTATAAAAAACACTTATTTCATAGACGTTAAATGTAAAAATCAATGATATCATGTATTTCTTTTTATTTTGCTATGGTGAAACATTTTTCTGAAAAAAGGCAACAAACACAACCATACAGACACTCTGACAGAAGAGCTGTAAAGGTTTACTATTTCCTCACTTTGTCTATGTTTTGAAAACATTTAAGATTTGTATAAAATGGTAAAACGCTTCAGACATGAATGGGAGTATCAAGAATAATTACAACAACTAAACCAGAAAGCTTTGATTTAATGCCTTTGTATGACAGTCATAGACAGCTATTAATAAACTAAAGAGTAGTTGCTATTTTCATACAAAATTTTGTTTTGTTTAAGACTTAAATTACACTTGGAAATAAAAATGTTGAAATCCTCCCTCAAATAAAATGTTTGTTGAATAAATCTGAAAATATATGTATTGTTGTTAAACTTTTTTTCTCAACCTTTTCTCTATTATAATGACACATTGAGTGTTTGATTGAGGAAATATAATGGTTGAACTTGTTATAAAAAGCAATACAAGGTGGCTTTTATACCATTTGATGTAAGGAATAAAAGATTTATCAGGGGGGAATTCTTTTTTTCTGCATTAACTCATTTTGGATGCAGTGAGCTGCTGCAATACAGCGCTTACCCCCATATTATATTTCACATAATCTTAGATCTGTCTTGTATATAAGTTTAAGCCAGATATATGTTATGGATAAATTTAGAGGATGTTTCCTAAATTTAATTTGTAGTGAAATAACTATTTCACTTTTTTTTTTTTTTTTACTGTGAAAACTGCTTTAAATGTAAACATATTTGACTTGGTCTGTTTTATTCCAACACGTCGTCTTATGTTGCCCCGCCCACCGGTCCGACCTCACATTTGTTCCGGGTTTTACAGATTCTTGGTTCCTAGAGCCGGTGGCTGCTGGGTGGCTTCTTGGAGTTATTTCATTCGTATTAATTTAAAGGGACTCCAGTTCACCCTAAACCATGGGTATGTCGTGCACTATACGCTTGAGATCTGATATTCAGTGATAGAAAATGTTTACTTGTGTAGATATGAGCGGATGTTTGGTTGTAGCTGCAGTTAAGCTAGCAGGCTAATGACGTTAAGAAGTCATTTCGAGTAGCGGAAGTGGTTTAATTCATTGGAGTTGCGTCAAAACTCAACACTGCGGTATTTCACAACATATCGTTTGCAAATAATTATATTGATGGTCGTGTTGCATCAGGGCGGTCTCATTAGCGTTAAGTTTAGCTTGAAGGAAACGGTTCCAGTCGGAAGCGTTTCTATGAGAACACTGACGTGGCTTTTCTGCGATCAGCTGTCCCGATAGTTTAAACATCTTTTACTAAATGCATGACTTTGTGATCCATATTGCCCGAAGCTGGATCCACTCACACAAATATCCTGCTAAAGTATTGACATTGTATGTAGTTGTCAGCCTTCTTGGTAGTGTGACTTGCTCTCTGAACCTTTCATAAATTGCACCGCTGCTCTGTCTGACTTCTGATCCGTGTTTTGGGGGTTTTGTAGCAGTGAACACAGGCACGTCGTTAGTGCTGTCCAGTCTGCTGTCTGTGCTCGTGTTTGCTGGGATGCAGATGTTCAGTAAGCAGCTGGGATCTACTGAGTGGCTCACCATCCTGGGCGGCTTCCTGGGCTCCGTCCTCTTCATCTGCTCTCTCACTGTATCCTCAAGAAAGAAACTAACCCAGAGCCGTCTTTATGGGTTACAATATATGTTTGCCAATGGACCTTAAATTCGTGTGTTTCACTTAACATTATCACCAGGCATTTAATAATCTGGAAAACCTTGTTTTCGGGAAAGGATTCCAAGCCAAGATCTTCCCAGAAAGTGAGTAATGACTTAAATATGATTTCTTGATTTGGGTATATTTAATCTCTTGTTTAGACCATAATTGGCTTTTTTGTTGTTGTTATATTTGAGTTTATCCCCTTTTTACCCCCCCCCCCCCCCCCCCCCCCCCCCACACACACACACACACACACTTGCCAAATTATTGAATTAACTTTTATATATTATTCAAGCTGGGTTCCTTACTTATCTCCAAATTGTTATTTTTCAGTTCTGTTGTGCCTGTGCTTGTCATTGTTTGCTTCCGGCTTGGTACACCGTGTATGCGTCACCACGTGGTAAGCTTCTCCCCTCCAGACGACCAACACCACCTTTTAATTGTTTTAAAAAAGAAAGAAAAAATCACCTTTGAATATGTTTTTTTGTTTTTTTTCTCTCCAGCCTGATTTTCTCCCTTTTCGCACTGTACTACATCAACAAGGTGTCTGCTGCCCTCTACCAAGCAGCAGTCCCTGCAGTAACGCTGGCCAAGGCAGCCAGCAAGGGCAAAAAGAAGAACTGAGGAATCTGCCGAGCCACACCTCCGCCCTACAAACCAGTCACTATTACCCATGTGCTGATAGCCACTGCAGTATACAATGTTTGTACCAAAAAAAACTTGTTATATTCACAATCCAAGTTTTCTTTTCTAATGCAACTTAAACATTGTGGTAATATTATTATATAAGCTGGTCAAAGCATTGTGTGTGTTTTTTTTACAGTGATATTGGATTTGAACCATTAAATGGTCCTGATCGTTTTAAGGCCTTCTATTAAACAGCAAGCAACATTCCATTCAGACCGATTCTCAGCACTCTTCACATTGATTACTATCACACAAAGAATCATGCCATTTGTTTGTTTGTCAGCACATGGGTTCTTTTGTTCTTTCAGTCCTTTTTTTAATTAAATCTTTTGAAAGTTTTCGACTTTTACAGTGTTTTTCTTCATATGTTATCCCATCTAGAAATGTCTGCTTTTGACTTTTGACAGTCAATTCTTCCTTTGCGCTTCATCCAGCTCACCGTCACAGAGGTCTGGAGTTACTCTCAGCTCACTGCACATCACAGTTCACCAGACCAGCAACAGCAGAGGCATAACTGTCAGAGAAAGTGACCTGAGGATGTGAACTCTTCCGCTCAATGTCCAAAAGATCCTAATGTGTCTGTTCTAATGGACGTTTCAGACAAGACTGAGAACCTGTGTAGACGTGCCTGTAAAAGCTGATGTGATCCAGCTTAAGAGCTTTTTTTTTTTAATGTTTTTCACGGATATTGTGAGTGATGGTTTATTTCAGTGTTCACTTTCAACAGTAACCAAAATTACAGCATTTGCGCAAACAGGAGATGCTCATTGTATTATCCTTTAAGATTGTAATACAGACATGAGTTGAGAAAATACATCTGCTAAATGTAATCATATATAGGCCTATTATAATTAGAAGAAACATAATTAGCCCTTCACATCAAGTTATATATATTCGATTAGATAAATATATGATGGACTTGTTGAATTGTTGAAGGGTTAAGTCCAATATTCCAACAGTGATTGGCTAATGAGAAAAAGAATTAAAGGCTATTGTATTTCAAAGGTGAATCCAACGATTTTCTGTATTCGCAAGGCAGCATGGGACGCTTAATATTGAAAGCTAATTGATTTTTAATTACCTACTCCAATAATGCACTTGAAGGTATTACAGCATTAGAACCACCTCACAGTATTAAACTATCCAGAAGCTTATACTACGACTGGATTTTCTCTTGTTGAGGTAATTTTAGGGATTAACCCTATGTTTTCTGTACTGTGATGATGATCAGACCTCTTGGAAAATGACCTGTTTATTCTTAGAAGATCCTGAATGGTGAGTGGAGAGGAGCGCTTAAGAGGAAACCTTTTTTTTTTTTAGCAATCTTTTTGAAATCATAAAATATAGCCTTGTCACTGAGCTCTAAAGGACGTTTTTGTTCTTGTTCTCAAGTCTGTTTAGCTCCACAAAGGCTGATTATGTAATAGTGAGGTTAATAATAATGGTCACGTCTGACAGAACTGCAGAAACGTGAATTTATGGAGTGGACACCTACTTGTGCCTTCACGGTGAGAAATTGGCAAATATAGTCGATATAAATAGTGGAAAATATAAACTAAAAAAGAAGCAATGGAAGCTCTATCGGAAACATTTCTTCCATAATAAAGTGAAACTGAGTGATCACAGTGCCGCGCCTATCTGTTTATACTGTCCAATGAATTAGTATCATATTCTCACACAGTCCTGCAATAAGGAGTTGGAATTTTCTGTCTTTTGCTGTGAGTGACAGTGTTGCTTTTAGCTTGGTGGATGTGACTGTACATTTGGTGAGCAGCCTGGGTTTCTCTCAAACCTGTGTCTCTTGACACTTTCATCTGAACTTAGACTTAAAAATTCCTCTGGCGTCTCCTCTGATCCTGTGGTTCCTCCTCGGAACCTCCTCCCCTCTCTGGTCCGTCCTCTCCTCTCTGGTCCCTCCTGTCCTCTCTGGTTCCTCCTCTCCTCTCTGGTCCCTCCTCCCCTCTCTGGTTCCTCCTCTCCTCTCTGGTTCCTCCTCTCCTCTCTGGTCCCTCCTCCCCTCTCTGGTTCCTCCTCTCCTCTCTGGTCCCTCCTCCCCTCTCTGGTTCCTCCTCTCCTCTCTGGTCCCTCCTCTCCTCTCTGGTCCCTCCTCTCCTCCATCGTGCTGGGCGTTGCCTGGATGACTATAACTGTATCCGCTATAAGTGTGTGGATAAACTTTTGAATGCCCCCACTCTCCTCTCCAGCCACATTTTCACCCCCTGCGTAATCTGGTAAGACTTTTAACTGCTACTTTCAAGCTTCGTTAACAGTTTCATGCTTGTGTTGTGTTTTTGTTCGAGTTGTTAGACAGCTGTAGGCACATTTGTCGTACTTCCAGTGAAGTCTTCTTGAAACTTGAAAATCTGTCTGTGGGCTGGGCTGAGGCCTTGTCGGCACAATTTATACATTTTTCCTCTCCGACAACCTGCGACTCGTCCTCTCGTGGTCGCACTTCCATTAAGTTGTGTCACTCTTTTCCTTCTTCAATGTTTCCCTGAGTTCTTGTTCAGTAACTGACCACAGGAGAGTCTTAAGGAAGGAAAAGGAGAAGTAGAGTGGGAGCCATGAGATAAGGACTTTAGTTCATGAGCCAGAAGGTGATGTCAGACCAAAGAATTTGGAGCGAGTGCCAGTAAAACCAACACCCACATCCTCACTGTGGACTCATGTTTGCCTTGGATGAACGTCTGCAGCCCTCACTGCAACAAAAGAATTTGTGGCAACACCCTAAAAAAGTTTAAAAGTAATAGAAAAATGTGTTTATGTAAAAGTTTCTTGGAAACTTGTGAAGTTGTTAAACGTATAACTCGACCGTCAAATCTTTCTGTACAAGCTTAATGATATTAAATTCAAAGATTATTTACTTAAATAGTTCTTGTCATAACATAGACATCTGATCCCATTAAGTTCCCTTGAGCTATTGAGAAAAACAGAAAGAAACAAACAGTGGAAATGAAAAGCTCCCTTTAAACCATAAGGAAACTTCCTGCAGATCAGAGGTGGCAGCTTTCCATTTGGGCCAGTTGGGATTAAAGGATGTATGAAAGGAAAGAACAGACATCAGAGAACAAGCTGATCCACACACTGCAGACTTGGCATACGGAGATTACAGATTTTTAGTTTGACAGAGGTTTTTGGTCTAATCTTGCAAGTAGAGTCAGCCTCTTCAACTGAACCTACAAACTGGTCGCACATTAATCCAGCCTGACACGTGCTGTATTTTCAACTTGTGTTTTTTTTTCTTCTTTCTTTCTTCTTCTCCTTCTCAGCTCTTGGTTCTGCAGCCATGACTCTGTTGGAGCAGTCAATGGAGACCATGATCGAAGTCTTCCACCATTACGCCGAGAAAGACGGAGACGGAAAGACCTTAAGCAAGAAAGAGCTGAAAAAACTGCTCGAGGCAGAGTTGCCTGCATTTCTGAAGGTAAATCTTCTACCGCGGTTGATTGCTTTCATGTAGAACTCACTGCTGTGGATTTCACGCGGCAGACTGATCTTGAGTCCCTCCATTTCAGGCTCAGAAGAACCCCAACGTCGTGGACAATATCATGAAGGACCTTGACCTAAACAAAGACGATAAGTTGGATTTTGAAGAGTTCATGCCGCTTTTCGTCGGCCTGGCAATGGCCTGTGAAAAGTGTTACACCCTGAGTCAGAAGAAAAGCAAGAAGTGAAGAGCAAATCTGTCAATAACGATGTTGATTTATACTGAGAATAAGTTTCTGACCACATGTTTGTGCATGAAGTAAAACAGACAAAATACCACCGAGTGTTCGTCTGATTCCTTTTTTTTTTTTTATATTGGCTCTTGTATCCAAAACTTTATTTCAGATACGTGGAGCCATTTTAATCTCGGAGAGGTTCGCCAGTGTCCATAAAATGCCTTTGAAATACTGATTCACAACTGACATGCATCATTTCAACCTGAAATCCTCCCTCAGTCTTCTGCAGACATTGGTATTTGAAAATAAGAAGAAAACTGGCCTCAAAACAGGAATGTGTGGATATGAGATGTGCTCAAGATGGTGCAGCTCACATACTGTCAGGAGTTTGGGGAGTGTGTCGGGGCAGGGGCCAACAGAGAAAACTTTGAGGTGAACGTGATGTGTTGAGGTTGTGTGTGTGTGTGTGTGTGTGTGTGTGTGTGTGTGTGTGTGTGTGTGTGTGTGTGTGTGTGTGTGTGTGTGTGTGTGTGTGTGTGTGTGTGTGTGTGTGTGTGTGTGTGTGTGTGTGTGTGTGTGTGTGTGTGTGTGTGTGTTTTAAAGACATGCCAAGCCTCCTGTTTCCTGATGTTTCCACTCAGAAACAGATTCCTGTTATCCAAGGCCTTCAGAGCTGGCAGCCTGTTCCCGGGGCATAAATGAATGTTCCATCAATCATTACATGAAGAATGCAGTAGAAAGGCAGTGGAGGAAACCCCAAAAAAATGTTAAAAGTACAGCCAAAAGACATGAAGCCCAGCAGAACATCAGGTGGCAAACCAACAATTCGACAAGAGGAAAGTTGGCGACAAGCCAAAATAAATAGTGTGGGAGTCATTGTTGGGAGAGAGCAGTGACTTTCGGTGTTGTCTGCTTTATTTAAAGAGGATGTTGCCATCCAAAACTTAAAACTCACACTTTAAAACTTTAGAAGAAACAATATCTGCATATGATTATCATGAGTATTGACTGGGTTGTGTGGTGGTTCGTGCTCTCAAAGCATCTTATTTCACTATTCATCCAACAGCATGCGGCTGGTAATGCTTCATATCCCATCAGCATTTCTCTTTCAGTTACACTGACACCAACGCAGACATACACACAGGAACATGTTTGTATTGGATCACAGTCAGATATGAGGCTCAGCTCTGCACTGCCTCACCTGGGATTTCTGCCCTGGATTTGATCGCCAAATGCTCAAACTCATCATAATGAAAATGCTTCTGTAACACAAATCAGTGGAAAATATTAATGTTTATTTTATGGACGTTTTTCTTTTCTTTTCTTTTTTCTTTTTTCATGATGGCAGGTGTGGCACTGCCCCACCTGCCTCCCCTGACCGTCACAGATATTTATTCAATAACAGAGTCGATATCATGACTCCATCACAACACAGGGTACAGTGAAGCTTTGTTGTTGTTTTGTTTAGATCAGCAAAGCACAGCAGAGCTGTGAAACTACATTGAACTTAGCAAGGAGCCCTTACATTTCAATGTCAGAATGGGTGGAGCTGCCATTTCCTTCCTGTGTATGTGTGACTACTTTTACACTACTGACGTGTGGTCGGTGAACTGCTGGCCGCGTCTGTCTGTTCAGGGTTCATCCTGCTTTCTTCCATAGTCAGCTGGTATCGTGGTGATTTTGTTTTCTGCAAACCACGCGTGAATCTTCACCTGTTGGTACACATATAGAGTTGTATCGTCATATGGCCGCTAGATGACGCTGTCGTATTAAAAGCGCATTCAAATGGCAACGCAGCAGAAACAGATCGCTGGTTTTATTATTGAACCCTCCACGTATCTTAAGGGGAGAATTTAGAAGATTTGTGTGAACCTTAACCATCAGCACCAAGCAAACAGCCTGTCTGAGGTTTATCCATTTACTAATTCTGACCTACAACAATGTTATTGTCCATTAGGTACATAAAAAAAAAAAAAAAAAAAAATGTTTGTATTGGATATATATATATATATATATATATATATATATATATATATATATATATATATATATATATATAATCTAACCACTAGATGTCTTACATGTTCAGAAAAGCCCTCGTACGGTTTGTTGGTTCACAGTGTGTGTGTGTGTGTGTGTGTGTGTGTGTGTGTGTGTGTGTGTGTGTGTGTGTGTGTGTGTGTGTGTGTGTGTGTGTGTGTGTGTGTGTGTGTGTACACACTGATTTAGAGCAGAGCGTTCGCCAGTCATCAGCTGCTGTAACAGGCTACAATGTAAAGCATGTACATCCAAATATACATTGCACTTCATAAATCATTGGCTTGTTCCTTTGATGGCATTTTGATGTTTCTTTTCCTAACGTGTACTTTAGAAGACCAACCTCTGCTACACTTTTGAATCACAGGAAGTCAGTTCACGTCTCTGCCGCTGCTCCTCACTATAATGAACTCAGTGGCCTCTATCCTTTCTGGCTTTCCCTCTCTCTGTTGCTGTGTCTCTTTGCTCGTCATCCATGGAAGTTCAAACTAGTAATGAGGCACCTTGGGGAATGCAAAGAGTAGAAAGTACACATCCCTGTGCTTTAAATATAGAAAAAAAAGTTTAAAAAAAAAAGTCAACAGATAATAAATACTCTATTCAAGTAAAAACAATCTGCTCAGGTACACTGACGACCTAATTCTGCTTTGTTTTTATCCACTTCTATAATGTACTAATGAATGTATTTAGTTGAGTAGTGGTCTCATGTTGAGATTATATGAAATTTAGTATTATTCAGTGTCCAGAACCAATCCATCGAGATACAACCCAGCTTGAAATGGGGATTTCTTTTCAAAGAGAACAAATATAACTAGAAAATTCCCGCGGAAATTTTATTGTGCCTGCCACCTGCCGCCCCCTGCTGCCGAGAGAGGCAGCGGCAGGGTGAAAAATACGTGGAAACCATGTCATTAGCTAGTGATTCTCCATCGCAGCGCCACCACGAGGCCACCCTCCAAATTTCAGCTCATTTAAACAAACTTGTTAGCATGCGATGCTAACACCAGCGATTTAAGTACGTGGAAACCATGTCATTAGCTAGTGATTCTCGATCGCAGCGCCACCATGAGGCCACCCTCCAAATTTCAGGTCATTTGAACAATCTTGTTAGCATGAGATGCTAACAGGTAACAGCGATTTAAGTGCGTGGAAACCATGTGGTCAGCTAGTAATTCTCGATCGCAGCGCCACCACGAGGCCACCCTCCAAATTTCAGCTCATTTAAACAAACTTGTTAGCATGCGATGCTAACACCAGCGATTTAAGTACGTGGAAACCATGTCATTAGCTAGTGATTCTCGATCGCAGCACCAGCACGAGTCCACCCTCCAAATTTGAGCTCATTTGAACAAACTTGTTAGCATGAGATGCTAACACCTGCGATTTGCCTGAAAAGCGCAGAAGTTACCTCCCAGGTGTGGCTGACCTGGAATCTGGAGTTTGATGACATTCTGAGATGGTAGGCCAATTAGCTTAGCGCGGCGGCTAACTAGCTAGTGCGCCGTGATCGCAGCACCCCCATGAGGCCACCCTCCAAATTTCAGCTCAATTGAACAAACTTTGTAGCATGCTAATTGGCATGCTAACAAGTGTTGATGCTGAGTCATTGCCATCAGCATTAAAATGCATTGAAAAGTATGGTGCCTAAGCTACTGTGTGTGTGAGCACTGTGTGGTCAGCCATCATGTTACTGGTCCAGTCAATCAGAGGAGCCGTGTGTGTTGCCAGGCAGATTTGGAGCAGCTTGTGTGATGTCAAGGAGCCGGCTCCTGATTGACAGGCTGCTGCAGGTGCAGAGACTATGAGACCTGATGTGAGGGAAGAAGGTGTTTAAGCAGAAACGCAGGTCCCGAACAACTGCTTATAGTTGGAGAACCGTGACCCTTGGGTGAAAAATTCCTTCACCGTGGGCGTCGGGAGAAGTTGAAGGACGTTCGGTGTGGTTTTCGTGTCCTCACGAGGTTCCGTCTCCCCGTGAGGACTTGAAACAAATGGCTGAACTTTGGGGATTTGGGGAGAAAATGACTCGTCAAAATGTATTGGCGCGGATGAGACAGAATCCTGCGCTCCCTATCAATTAAGTCCCCTGGAGGGAGAACCGTGTCTCTCTGAGACAAAAGTGTCCCCTCGTGAGAAGCACAAGGCCTGTGGCTACATTTTGATGTATAATATGTTGAGAAAGACGAAGAAATGTGTCTGTGGTGACGAGATAAAAACTTTTTTTTGTTTGTAAAACGGCAGTTTCTCTCACTCTGACCGAAATCTTGTCACTCTAACTTTTCACATACACACCCATACAAAACTGGAAAAAGGAGGGAAAACTTGATGACATTCGAAGGCTGACAGTTGAAAATTGGTAAAACTTGTGAGAAATCTGAGGACATATGTGAATAGAGGACAAGTGTGGCAACGTTTTAAGAGTAAGTTGGAGTCTGTAGCTGAAAATTTGACGACGTGATGTGGCGGGGAAAAAGTGTGATTTTTTTTCTGTTTTTTCTTGGCTCCCATGTTAAGCGGATGTAAAAATCATCGCCGTTTTTTACGTGTTGTTCGGAAGCCGTTTGCGATATCCATAATCCAAATGGATGCACAGGATTCCCGATAATTCCCTACGTAGCGATATGCTTTTTGTCTACGTACTCCAAACGGTGCGGGACTAGTAGGCCTGCAAACTTTGTGCGGCAGAGGAAGAATAATATTTAAAAAAAACGGCGCTTTCCCAGGATTGTAATAATTGTGCGACGCCTCTTAAAGAGGCAGGCACAATTAATAATAAAAAAAAACGGCGCTTTCCCAGGATTGTAATAATTGTGCGACGCCTCTTACAGAGGCAGGCACAATTAATAATAATAAAAAAAAACGGCGCTTTCCCAGGATTGTAATAATTGTGCGACGCCTCTTACAGAGGCAGGCACAATTAATAATAATAATAATAAAAAAAAACGGCGCTTTCCCAGGATTGTAATAATTGTGCGACGCCTCTTACAGAGGCAGGCACAATTAATTAAAAAAAAACGGCGCTTTCCCAGGATTGTAATAATTGTGCGACGCCTCTTACAGAGGCAGGCACAATTAATAATCTCATCCGTGATTAACAAATTACTCCTGGCATGTATATTTATTCCAGAGAAGTGCTGTGTCTTAGTTCACTGGGATGACTCAGCACTCTCACACTGTATATAGTCGTATAGATGATTAATGTTTCTCAGTCCCAAAACAATTGGACTGTATGCAGTGTGAATAATGTGGTTCTTCATTCATGCTCAGGATTTCTCAGAGTGATGTCTCTCAATCTTTCTATGATCATTTTTGATCTTTTAAGTTCGACCCAACAACAGACTTCCCAGTTTCATCTCCAATATGATTACAGAGGCTTTTCTCTTGCCAACACAGAAGTTTCATTTCCTTTCAATGAGTTTGAGGTTTGTTTTACACCGTCCTGCTAGTCATGGCCTGATGTTTTTGTAGAACGGTGCTGAAATGCTCAAAAAGATTCCAGATACGTTTGTGTAATTTTCTTAATTTCAAATTGAACTGCAAGAAGTACATGAGATAATGGCAAATTAGAGAATCCTGAAACAATAATTTATTAAAGGTGTTTTAAATATGACAGACTGGTAAGACATTAAGACAGACGTGACTTCAAACCTATCTGAATGCAGACTTAACCATTGAAAAAGGACAGAAAGTCCCCAGCAAAGAAACTGTAATGTGTATCCCCGGTCAGCGGAGTGCAGAAAGATGAACTTTTTTTGTGTGTCCTAAACACCACACGATACTTGGGCTCATTTTCCTTTCCCTCCCCTGCAAGGCCACCCGATAGTGTTCAATAAGTGAAAGTAATACAGCCTAAGTGACGGCAGTGAATCGACCCATAATGGGGTCTTGGCGGGGGGGCAGGAGAGAAAAAGGAACAGGTGCCTTGGAACAGAGGAGAGGAAAGTGGAGAATTAGACGTCAGCGTGGCAGCAGGATGAACTAAAGTGACATTCACCGCATGAGCTCCAATCCACGCCGGAGACACACACACTGATATGAACTGCACACAAACAGCGAGGAATTTTGTGCTTGATTGATTATCGCTTGTCGTCTGTTGAATGCGGGAGTCGTTTGATTGCCAGTGCATCTCGTGTCTTCAGTCGTCCATCGATCCACCAGACCAGACCACACAGGAGTCAGCTGAGACGGTTCACCTCGTGAGTCATAGAAAGAACCCACATCCTCAACTCTGCTGCTCATCCGTCCTCACCAGTGTTCTTTTATGATGGCATCACGTGTGCTGCCATGAAACACGTTCTCAACCAGCAAAAATGAGAAATAAAAGATATTTACCAAACGCAATTTCCATGACTTTTTTTTTTTTTTTAATCTTTCAGCTTCATATCCAGAATTTGACCTCTTGCTGATTTGTTTGACTTTTTTGCACGTTCAAAGGGAAAGTTTTCACGTTTTTAGTCTGAACTTGTAACTTGAGCATCTTTTTTTTTTTTTTTAGAAAACTGTCTTGCTTTGGCACTAAAAACCAGATAACAACACAAAAACTATTCTTTATCTCATTTAGGCACAGGAAATTTCCAAAAAGGAAATTGTCAAAAAATTGCTTCTTTTCTTTTTGCCGCAAACACATTAACTGCAATTAATACCCAATTATTGTATTACTATATACATTTCAAAAATAAAAACATACTTGTTTTTTATTTCAATCTTGTAGTCAAGACAGACAAACCCATAGCAATAATCTCTCCTTACGCTTCTGGTAGAAGTGTTTAGTCACATTTTGCCCCCAAGTAATGAAGATTTTATTTGCCCTGAAAATACTCAAAGTTTCCCTTCCCTGCTCAAGACTGTTTGCAAAAGTCTGATGACAGACTTACATTGTGGGCAGTCTGCACCCATCCTGTGGTGAATTACTCTCTAACTTTTCAAGACATGTTGTGGCATGGGGTTTTTTTTCCACACAGCTCCACTGCACTGCTTCTTAATGAAAAAAAAAAAATAGTTTCCTTCCTGAGAGGTTCTTCACCAAGAGCGCAGTACACACCCAGACTCACACAAGTTTGCTAAAGCAAGAACGCCACAGACAAATGTGAATAGTGGGATTCAAAACTGTAGCGTATATGTGTGTGTGTGTGTGTGTGTGTGTGTGTGTGTGTGTGTGTGTGTGTGTGTGTGTGTGTGTGTGTGTGTGTGTGTGTGTGTGTGTGTGTGTGTGTGTGTGTGTGTGTGTGTGTGTGTGTGTGTGTGTGTTTGTGTGTGTGTGTGTGTGTGTGTGTGTGTGTGTGTGTGTGTCCACACCCTTTAAGAGGCGCTGCGGATGCTTTTCCACTCATTCTGACGCACGGTCACTCTTGGGACGCAGCTGGTGACTCACAGGTCTGATCTCTCTTCAGCTGAATTCTACAGTGAGTACTGATGCAAAACAAGACGTGGGGGGATGAGAGTTTGTGTGAGGAAAGAAAATATATTAGCATTTTACTCTACATGCTGGATAGTCGAGATGGTGCGCCAGAGATGTACTGAGGCGGGGGAACAGACAACGTTCTAACTTTTTTAATGGCATTTACCTCATATTTATCTGAACAACTGCAAAGACCTTACAATTGTGCTCATGTTCATCTTTTCAATTGCGAATTTCATCTGTCCTTGCAGTTAAGATGGCGCGTTTGGATCAGGCCATAAAAAATGTGGTGGATATTTTCCTGGAGTATGCCGATGACGGCAGCAAGAAGAACCGATTAAACAAAGATGAGCTTGTACGAGTATTGGACAAAGAAATTCAGAGTCCCGAGTTAAAAGTAAGCAACTAAAACACACTGACTTCAGCCATTGATAAAGACTTGCAGCATTAGGTGGTTTTACAAGTTGTTGTTTTTTTTTTTGTGGTGTTATTGAACTGCATGAATGTTTTCCCCAGGGTGCAATCAATGCCGATGACATCGAGGAAGCCATGAAGCTGATCGATAAAAACCAGGATGGTGAGGTGGGCTTCCACGAGTTTTGTCGCTGTGTGTCATACCTTGCCAAAAGCTACTACAACAAAAAGACTGGGAGGGGCGACAAGAGAGGAAAGAATAAAGAGCCGGAGGCCGAACCAGAGACGACAAACCCCTAAAATCTACGTTGTACTTCACATTCACCCTCTATAACATTTATACATGCTTATGTTGTATGTGGCGAGTGTAGAAACTAAAACAGGTGCACCTTATATAACCCTATTTTGCACATCCACACAGATTAAAACCTTTGTTTTGTTGTAAACCGGCTTCTGCTCGGGCTGACAATCAATAAAAGTTTGACTTTCCGTGCTTCCTTGTGTGATGACGACAATCGCTGCGTGTGCAGTGGCACAGGTCTCCAGTGTCAAGGGAGGAAATAAGCAAGAGCTTATTAAACATTCAGCACATCGCTGTCAGTGCTTCCTCAGTGGAAATGTCTGTCCTATTGTCCACCTAAGTAGGTTTTTGTTGTCTTTTTTTTATTTTTATTTAGTGACTTTTAAAATTAGTTCTTGTTAAAGATATTGGACACATTTCTGGCAAGATTTCTTTTCAAATTGAAATAAATTCTAATAAAGTCTATTGTACTTTTTTTTACATGCAAATAATAAATGCTTATTCTAACAGGAAAAACACAACAGTGTTAAAGTGGGTAAATGATAAGTGTCTGGCACTATCAGGATTTTCACACTAAAGTTGCATGTTTCTCAGTGTTATGCAATCAATTATTTGTGTATTTAATGACAACCGTTAACCTCCTGGTTTTTTTTTTGAAAGAAATGAGGGAAGCTATGCCAGATTTACAGTTAAAGACCATTATCAGCATATAAAAATGAACACTTACCAGTCTACAATTACATGAAGAAACACAGAGATCAGTCCAAGTAAACATCAGAAGATCTGCAATATGCTTAGAACTACCTCCCTACAGAGTTGCTTCAAAACTGAAATATACAGAGAAGGGAGTTCAAAAACACTCCTCATTGAGATTTTTCAGCAAATCTGAATAATTCATAGTTCGCTGCAAAATATTTCACAACAAATAAGAGCAGAGCATTGTGGACTCCGGTTTCAAAATTGCCCTGCCGCAGCTCGGGGGCTTTATGGCCCAATGTGTCACATTATTACACGATTTATCACAATGAATACATACCGATGTTAATATGGTCGGGAGGATGAGTCATCTGACAAAGAGAAATGTGCAGAGATGGATGATTTGGGTGCCGATCAACCAAAAATGGTGATTGCAATAAGTGATAGAGATGATCTACTGCGCATCAGCCCCCATGTTTTTTCATATTGTTTACGTCAAATCAAGTTTTGACAATTGTCCTTGACTACAACAGGTGTGAACAAGGAGTTGAAAACCTTGACAACACTATTTCATTGGTCATTCATGCAAAGTAATTCAAATATTCTCCATTCAAGCTTTACTCTGTTCAAGAACATTTTCACGTGGACCAACCTCTATTCAAAAACATCTCTGTTGTTGGCGCATACATTGAGTTATGTTTTAACCTTGTAAGAGATACGTTGAATGATTTATTGTTTGTTTATGTTGCTGTACGTGACAATGATGTTTTATTGCAAACAGAGGACAGTCCATTGTCCCCCCTCCCCACCCCCAGTGCTATTCTCCAATGTCATCGACGTGTCTGCATACGAAGCTTTCGCCTTGTTGTCAGAAACAAATCTCTCTTGGAAAGTAGAAAGACACACCACAGGAGGTTGTACCTTGAGGAGCTGGAGAGAGAGAGATGCTGATACATTTAATCCAGTTCATCCATACCAGTATCTGTCAGTTTAGTGAAGGAAGGGTCAACACCCACAGCAGGCTCCTCCTGCCTTGCTATGCAACCTGTCAGCCATGAGGGGAAGCGACTGTAATAGGTTAGGAGATCTTATAAACCCACCGTTTTAGTTGTGTCATTGTTTTTTTTTTCTATATCTTTCTTCCAACAATAAACAAATATATATATATATATATATATATATATATATATATATATATATATATATATATATATATATATATATATATATATATTAATAATACAATTAAAAGACAATAACATAATCTGTTAGTACCAATGATAATATGAATATAGAGAAGAAAGAAAATGCTAAATAGATCCAATATTAATATTATTGATACTCAACAATCACATAACGACAACAACAACAACAACAACAACAATAAAAAATAATGATAATAATAATAATATCTGAGTTGTTCAAGAAGGAATGAGGAGAAGCAACTTGTTTATATAACCCCTATTCTAGACGAATGATCTCTTTTAATTAATAAAATAGTTAATCACTGAAACTAAACTACCCCTCTATCACTGAATCACTGCCATTTGTATTATATTATATTACATTAATCCTCTTTATATCTTTGATAACATCATCTTTATACAACCTTTGAAAGTGTGGTATTTATGCTGTGATTGATATCCACACCCAGTGCATTCCACAAAGTCAGCTCACAAATTGGCACACCCCTACTGTTGTTCGACATTTGAAACAGGTTGTTCGTTTGTTCCGGGTGTAACCCTGTTATTTTCCCCCGTCCTACAATACAGTCTGACGCAAACACTCGTTAAAGCGAATGACGTGTAACTGAGTTTCGCCAAAAGGTGGCAGTGCACTAACACACTTTAAGTACTCTTCTTCGTTGGTTTCTTTCTCTGTCATCCACCTTGCTCAGCTGAGCTCATCACAGAGAAACAAAACCAGAGGTAAACTTTGAATGAAAGTTGTTTTCATGATCGAAATCGATCCAGAGATCAACTATGATGGTTGTAAACATGTCCTGCAGGACCTGTGAATGTTTTGAAGTTGGAAAGAAAATCGTTTTGAAACGTGGTTATCCTTTACATTTTCTGTGTATTAACATACTAGTGTTGCTGATAAAAACGACCGAGAAACGACTATAAACGTATTTGTGAACCTTGCTGGTGAAACGTCATTGTACTGAAAGAGTGAAGTTATTATTTTTGTTTGGAAAATCACCTTTAATAAATAAATAAAAAATGGCATTGAACAATGGCAGTTGCACATGTCTGGACTTTTTTTTTTTTTTTTTTTTTTTACAATCACATGTAAATCCGAGTGTAATATGCTACCTGTATTTTAGGATGTTTACAATACTGTGATTTATATTTCAGCCAATTATTTAAATGATTTATATTTTATTGAAGATAAATGCTTTTAATTTTATTATGAATGCTAAATTTTGATTGTAATGGTGGAATCTACCAGTTATCAAACTGTTAGACCTATTTACTGCTAGCCTTCTCATCAAATCTAGATTTAGATAACCTTACCTTAGAAACAGAGTTGCTACAAGCAGTTTTTTTGTTCCACACTAGTACAAATATTGTGAGCGTACTTTATTGTTTAAATAATTTTCCAATCATGTTTACAATGACTTGATGAGGGAGAAAACCCATACGACCAAACTGTATATGTTCAGATTTCACAATATACTGAAATAACTGGCAGCCTTAGGTTAGTGTCAAAGTTGAAATGGTGGACATTATTTTTCAATTCACACTGAAAACTTGTACTTTTACCTCAAAAGCAACAATGCACCACCTGTCTGCTTCCTTTCCTGTCACGCCCTCCACCTCGGCCACCACGTTGTGATAAATCACCACTTTACAAACCTAACGTGTGTCTCTAGATTACACACAAAGCATATTTTCTCGTGAGTCATCCGTAGGTCATTGTTCATAATGTTTGCTGGTAATTCTGGTTTGAAGGGTGAGCGAGCTCTAATGCAACTCCTCAATTTCAAACATCGAAACGAAATTATTTTGCATCATGTTCTAAATGTAAGTAATTCCAAAAAAAAAAACCCACTGTGTGGAAAGCAGCAGGTAAATCTAAAAGCAAACAAAGAATGGCACAGTCATCACAATTGGGAGCTAAAAATACATAATTTAGAACTGTTAAATGTGCTGATTCCGTGTTTTGCAAAGATTTAAAACCAAATAAAAAAAAAAAATGTAAGGATGTTATAATCCTCCAGAAAGACCATCAGTTGACCGAGAAATCCCTTTTCAAGTATTTATGAGAGAAAAGGTCATTTAGAGATGGGTCTAGAATTAATGAGAACTGTGGGATCCAAGCCTGTTTTTTGTTTTAATGAGCGGCTGCACTGTGGCATGTTTTAAACCTTGAGGGGAAACACCTGAAAACACACTACTATTGATAACTGCCAGCACAGATGGCGCTTCAGTGAGGAACAACATGTTTGAAAAGTCCAAGGGAGCTGGCATCACCTGGGGAGCCAGCAGGGTGTCAGACGCCCACAATCCTCTGTAGGAAGGGCAGAGTAACAGGCTCAAACTGGTCCAAGCTCGCCGAGACAGTCCAGTGCCCCATCATCCTGAACCGGATAGTCATATTGAAAATGAAGCACTTTACGATTGATTGATTGATTGATTGATGGATGGATGTTGGAGGGTCTATTGCAGGTTCACAAAGATCACCTGCTTGTCACCAGCTTGGCTTCTGATCAGTCTGAAGGTAGTTTGTACTGTATTTTACATGCAACATTGACAGACACAGCTCTTTGGGAGAGTTCTGACAGGCCCAACTCACATTTACCAAGTTGTGTCTTGTACATGTTATGTCTTCTCTGAGTATCGGTCAACAACACTGACGTATCCTGCATAACAAGGAACAAGCCGGTTGCCAGTAAACATTTGAACATTGTTCAATTGTCAGATTGACGCAATAATTATACATTTGGAACAGGTTTCATATTTCAAATCAACTTTATTTATAAAATGCTGAACACAACAAAGTCATTCCACAGCACTTTCGAGCAAGCATACGTGAGGGTGGAAATCCCCTACAGCCTACAACCTCAACTTAGTAAAGTGGCAACATGTGAAACACGCTATGAATGTTAAGACAATCATTAGGAGTGGTTGTAAGAATTAAACAGGATGAGATTATATAAAAGGTCAACTGACAACTCCCTTCAGATGACGAGCAAAACTCTCAAAGTATTGACTGAACAGAAACAGGCCAAAACGAATGATAACTGAAGGCCACTGAAACACCATGCTGCTGTCATCACAATGTAGTGGATAGTTGGAATGAAGCAATGGAGCAGCGGTTAGTGCGATTACCTCAAGGTGAGAAGGTCATGGCTTCTAAGATACAGTTCAAGGTCTTTCTCTGTGTGTGTGTGTGTGTGTGTGTGTGTGTGTGTGTGTGTGTGTGTGTGTGTGTGTGTGTGTGTGTGTGTGTGTGTGTGTGTGTGCATGGGTGTGCATGGGTGGTTTTCCTCTCACCTCACCACCCTGGACAGGAGACAGCCGACTCCAGAAGATGGATGGATTATTATCATAAATCATGCATGACATTTTCATTGTGAAAGACGTTCACTCTGACAACCAACTCCACCTAACATAAGTGTTTCTGTGGATTACAAACAATACAGCAAGTCAGCCACAGCAACAACGCCTATAACCTGTCAGGGTTGTTTGGGTTTGGAGGATGAGCCGAAGGAAACAAACACGAGTTTAAAATTCAAACATCACGACATCAAAATTACCTTTCATCGTGTTTGTTTTCGTTCTACATGTAATTAGATCTGGAATGTCCTGAAAAAATTGATACCTTTGTTTAAAATGATTCATGTTAATCAGCTACTCGAGTAATCTTGGGGGAAAAAGAGGCAAGTCACGTGAGAAAGGATCAGTAAAGCGCTCGGTAAAAGTAGAGGAAAACTCCCCGAGTGATTATTTCATGAAGCGGTCAAACATAACAGTATAGGCAATTGGGGGCTTTGAAAAGAGCTTTTAAGGAGAAATAAACCCTTGCCACGCTTTCAGAATTGAATTTCATTTCAAATGAGCGTCACTGTCTTGTTATGATGATTACTGTATGTCTAAAATGATACAATTTGAATTATTTGCATAATGTATGACTAAACAATATATTTGCATTGTGCAATACAATTTCTACCCAAATCCCCCAACATTGGTAGGACAGACTTCTCTATGATATTTGAGTACATCACTAAAGCACATACTTGTCATACTGACTGTGGAGTGAAAACAACCGGCTGAGAATACCTATATTTACACAGGTTGAACATTCCAAAGGCCTGACTCAGACTCAAACCCGGCAGCAGACGACAAACCACCACTCCATTCTGCAGGCCGGTTCAGCATTTATATTGCTATTATACAAATGTGTTGAATAAAAAATCCTAAGTTGTATAGGCAAAAGTGTAAATGGAGAAACTCTATAAGTCTGAAACTCACTTTGACTTATTTCTTTACATAAGAATAAATAACAAGAGAGACATGAATCTGCCTTTCAATTATTGCCAGAAGCTTATTAGCGCAAATGAATGTGGAAAACTGGTTTTCTGGAGTGGGAACTACATTTCAAGCACACCCTTTTTTGCAAGCACACCCATGTGCACCATAATCTATGGGTGAAATGAAAGGAGGTCATTTTATTTCTAAAGCAGATTTTTGTAACACACAGTGCTTGTAACAAAACATTATTATAGAAATATGTCTCCTGTTAGTCGACTAATACTGACGCCAACAATCCTTCACTATGTGTATATAAATATATATATATATATATGAAAAGACGACAACAGTTAATCCTTTTTCCACATACATGTGTCATCGCCTATACATCGCCTATACATTCAGACACAAAAGGAGAGTTTCACAACACAAACCAGTTTGCCACGGATGATTGTCTGTCACACAGGTACATGAGTCACCAGCTGTTTCTTTGAACACACACATACACGCACACCTGCCAAACTGTTTCCACTGTTATAAAAACAGGGACTGTCCTCAGTCTCGGCATCAGTCTCATCGGAGATCAAGCTGACACCACCGCCGTCTCTCTTCTCCTGCAGAACACGAAGGTGAGCGTTGATAATAACCCTAAACTTTATCCTGCATTTTACTTTAACTCTGAATTCTAGATATGATCATTGTATGCTTTCAAACAATTCTTCAGTTTATTATGCACAGTGTGAACGTGTGACCCATGTGTTTCTTGTCTGCAGCTTCCAATATGTCTTGTCTGGACAGTTGCTGTGAGTGCATTAAGAAGCTGTTTGACGACCATGCCGGCGATGATGGAAAGTTGAGCAAGGAGGAGCTCCAGAAGATGATTGAGGACGGAGTCAAAAACCCTAAAATCAAAGTAAGACACACATTAAATTTAATTGATACGTTGGTGGAGGGGATCGATTTTGCAAGGTTTTGGATTTAATCCACCGCCGGTGTACGTCAGAGTGTTTTTGTGCAAGACGATGAAGCTCAAATTGCTCTGACTGTAGGCTGAGCACCTTGCCTGTCGTCTGTTTCCATTAGCATGTGAACTGCCGAATGTGCTCTGAGACTGCTGGAACAGTGATGATGATGTTAAATACAGTAAATGAAGTCCATACCACGTCACAATTCGCTATTGTACAGTCGCACCTCTTTTGCAAAATGTCTTTATTTTCCATCCATAATGCTGAAGTAATGCTGATAACTGACATCATTTGCCCTCCAGGAAAAACTGACTGCGGACGATTTGGACACCATCATGGGGCGGATGGATAAGGACAAAGATGGAGGTGTCGACTTCAGAGAGTTCTGCAAGTTTGTGGCTTTCGTAGCCAAACAGCAGCACAAAAAGCAAAATAAGGACTAAATACCTGGACCCTGGACAAGCTTTTATAATATTCTTATTATGAAGGCTCTAAAACACACAAATGGAAAATCTTCCACAGTGTATGTGTATGAGCATGTTCAGTTGGCAACAATAAAGATACATTTTAAATGTCACTTGATGTGAGCTTTGTTTTTATGGTTCTGACTGCACGTGAAACTGTTTCTTGGGGGGGGAATGCATTAATACCAGTGAAAGAAAAACTACACATAAAAAAAAAAAAAAAAATGTCTTGTTAATCCTTGGGGAAGCCAGTGACCACTGGGTGAAAATGTGGTACAGTGTGTTTTCAGAGCTGAAAGAGAGACAAAATTACTTTTAAAATTTAATTTACTGTTTTGCTCCGGCAATGTTTGACCTGACTGGAGCAGAAAACAGTGTGCATAAGGTAAAAACTGCTCCGACAGGTAAGATGAATCATCATATTTACCTTACAAACATTGCACCCTGACTGCATCACACCTTTCTTGTTTTGAATAACCTGTTCTAAATGAGGAAGACAGACGCTCCAATATACAACAACTCATTGTTCAGGTTTGTTCAAATGCAACCGTGTTCAGGGAAAGTTTTTAAGACTTCAGCTTCAGCTATGGATTAAAAATTTACTTTGTCACACTTTATGTTTTGTGGGTTTTGGCCTAAAGTTCATCCTGAGGATTGAGATCACAAGAGTCTCCTACTGGATCTTTTCAAAATAATCTTTCAAATGTGAAACTGTGTTTGGTGTAAAGCTAAGAGCTTCACATTTGCATGACGGAGGGTTTAGAAAAATATGAGTGTCAAACAGATCTGAAATCTGAACATACAGGTTCATGAAGAATTCCGATATTTTGTATTTATGAGTGTCTTTCAGAATTCTTCTGCACATGCTTGATACTTATCATTCCAATGCTGTCCCCTTGTGGGAGGTTTAGTAGTTTTGAACTGTTGTAAACAAGTTCCTAATTATACAAGAGGATTTGTGAAAATGAAATAATATATGACTTTAGACGTTTGACTTCTGAATGGACAAATGAATGAATGAATTATACAACTACTGAGATGCTTTGGTATTGCAGAATGCCTGGGAAAAGGGTCAATATGAAATACATACCACCAAACACAGCAAACCTATTTTTAAAAAAGATGTATTATGGGGGAATAGTTAACACTAATCTCAGCTCTATTGATTCATATAAAAACAACTTATCTATTGTACATTTCCATTTCCCTTCTAATAATTCTATCTATATAAAGCGATGAATGATATCCTCACAATTATCAAGACACCCAAAAACTTTTTTCAGAGGAACCCCATCTATGCAGGTAGAACTTGCAAGCACCACATTAGTCAGAGCTCAAAATAAGTTCATTGATGTGTATTTTTATTTCTTTGAAAATCACTTTGTCGTCAAACTTTATACCAGATTCACAAAAAGAAAACACCTCTGTCAAATCAGCACGATAATTTCTATTACTCTGACTTCCGTAAAATATTTAAAGTTCCTGAAAAACCTGCCTTTGTTAAGTGTTGCTTATGTTTTTATCCACCCTGTAATTGAGGATTCCTCGATGATTAGGTGTGGTTATGAAGCTTCACAGAAGAATGATACAGATCATTATTAATTCTTTTTTATTTATTTGTCCAGTAAGATTTGAAAATATAATAAATTTTGCTGTACTTTTGATGAGATTACATGATGTGCTCATTGAGGAAGAATGCTTCTCCAAAAGACAAAATGTTAGAATGTGAATGTCAGAATGACTGTATTTTGGACCAAAATTTAACATCCTGAAGATTAAGGTCATAAGAATCTCATGGTCTTTGAATCTTTTGAAAATATTCTTTAGATTGTGAATCATCTCAAATAGGGATATACAGAGGCACTTCGTATTTGCATGAGTTATACAAAAGGGAGAGTCTAGAAAAAATATCAGTTTCAGACTGTCTAGTCAGACTTGAATTTTTTCTGAAATTTCTGATATATTTAAGTTATGTTTGTAAAATTCAGTGTCAAAGATGGATTATTTTAAGCATATAAAAACACGTATAGGAAGCTATTCTGAATTTCCGTCTATTTAGACAGATTATTTTGTTACATAACTGAATATTCTATCCATATCAGAGGAAATTAAAATTATCATCTTTGAGTGAACTTCAAATATCATCTCGGTTATTCGACCTGGGCCATTTAATTTAAGTGCAATCTCATCTTTCTATAGAAATCAAAATATGGTCATATTTTGTTTTGTACTGTCCAAAAACGTGAGTTTTTTAACAGATGCCTGGACTAAGTTAGTCCAGCAGCAGTGACTCGTCCTGTCCAGAGGAGCCCTGCAGTCTGCAGTCTTCCACTTGGTACGCGTCCGGAGCAGCCGAGAGCAGCCGAGAGCAGCCGAGAGTAGCCGAGCAGCCGCTCGACAGTCATCGGACGCGCTCGGCTATTTCCGTCAGTTAGCGAGCCGAGGTGATTAGCTCGCCACCACAAGCTAATGTCTGTCGGATACCTGATGTCGGCCGAATTCGGGTGGATGATAAAAACAGCGTAGGAAAAATGGCGGACGTCGAGGGACAAGGCGTTTGTTCCTCGGTCCCACCGTTGCCTCAACCGTCCTCCCGGAACGGCTCCGGCAGTGGGAGCGGAACGCCGGGCACCGGCGGCGGCGGCAGCTGCCAGACGACGACCACCGTCACTTCGGGCCCGCGGTTAGTTCGGATAGTCAAGTCGGACTCGGGCTACGGGTTTAACGTTCGCGGACAAGTGAGTGAAGGGGGACAGCTGCGGAGCATTAACGGGGAACTGTACGCCCCCCTGCAGCATGTCAGCGCCGTCCTCCCCGGGGGAGCCGCCGACAGAGCCGGTATCTCCAAGGGGGACCGGATCCTAGAGGTGTAAGTGACCGCTACTCTTCTAGCTCAACTCTTAAGAAGATTACGCCGTTAAGTAATGTGCAGATAACTCTTTCACCGCCGGCAAGTCGTGTCAATGAAAATGAGTGATAGCGTGAGGTTTTATTTGTGTGTGTGTGTGTGTGTGTGTGTGTGTGTGTGTGTGTGTGTGTGTGTGTGTGTGTGTGTGTGTGTGTGTGTGTGTGTGTGTGTGTGTGTGTGTGTGTGTGTGTGTGTGTGTGTGTGTGTGTGTGTGTGTGTGTGGTTCACGATACACTGCCAGTTGAAGTCCTGCAGGGCTCAGTGTCCGTTCATCCCGATGAAAGAAGAGTCTGTGTTTGTTACTGAGAGCAGATCCAGGGATCATTAGTAATTCCTGTCACACTGAAATCGAGTCCTCTCACCCAAAGCATGCCAGGTATTCTCAACTCGCACACATATGCGACGATCGTCCTGTGTGCAGGGTTTCTGCAGGACACCTTGCATTGTTTACATTCGTCCTTTTGGTCCTCATCATCAGCATCACTGAACAAACTAACCTTGCAGTCTGAACTGGATGCTGGTTGCACTGGGTGGCGGTGTGCCTGCTGCATTTCAGGACAGAGGTGGCTGTCCTCACTGGCGTGTTAGTATGCACCCAGATAGCTTGCTGATGTTAGACTCTGTTGCTATGGAGAACACACAGCATCCAGCCCAGCATCAATGCCGGGGCTTCAGTGTGTCTGTGTGCTGAATGAGGTGATGCAGGGAGGGAGAGATGCCTTCGGTTCAGTTCTGATTGGCTTTTCTCTCTAAAGTTCAGTGGTTGATTGGCTGCCTCTAGGCACACTGCCTGACTATTTCTGCATGCAACATATTTATGGATGCATTTTGACTTCATTTTTATTGGTTGACAGGGAGAGTGCTGATCAGTTGCCTAAATGTGGTACACTCGTTAACATCTAAACAGACTGAACAGAAATCAAGTTGCAGCCTGACTCCATTTATACAGATCGAACATGCATATTAATAAAATATTACCACAAAATACAGAATAATGCCTCCTTGTCAATAACAATCAATGCCAATTCATGGGACTGGGAACCTGTAAAGCTTCCTGCTGGGAAAGTCCCTATACCAAGTTTGGAGCCAGACCCAACAACATAAAATAATGTTTCCCCCATGGAAATCTGTAGACAATTTACAAAGAATATCACTTCAATGAATTATGCTTGTGAAACCAAAAGTGTTGCTGAGAGAACTTCAGTAGTAAAAATGTTATTTCACAAAGATGCACAAACGCAGGTATATTGAGCCATGACACGTTAGTATCTGAGAGCTTTTACAAAATTCCCACTTGCATTCGAGTGTGTGTGGAAAGTGGGACACACTCTGGAATATAATAAAACAGGTGTATTTTTATGTGTCCATGTGCTTGTGTATAGTTCTTAATAGTTTACAGAAGAACACTGCGTATATGGTTATATCTCAATCTTTACACACTTGCAGTGAAATTAATCTGTGGATTTGGCCTCAGTTCATATGGTATTTCTGAGAACCTGTGTGTACACAATTAGCTGCAGTGCTGTAGTGCACCCACTATTCTTTTTACAATCAATACTTCTTTGCACATTTACAAACAGCTCCCGCTCTTCAGGCTTCAATGCAGAATCATCTACACCCCTCAGCAATGTTTCCCAGCATCCTGTTTTGTCGTAAAGGTTATGCATAATGGTTGATGCTTACAAACTCCGCTGTACCTGTGCAGTATACATAATATCGTGTATATGCAAAACTATTTAACTCGTGATCTGTAGACCTAGTAAAACAAACTTAATTACCACCAATGTTACAAAGTCAGAAGAGTGCGTGATGATACATAAGAGGAAAACAGCCTGTGTAAACTGTTTATCACAATCAGAAGTGCTGAGAGTGCCGGTGCAAAGGACACTATATCAGGTGCTTATTATATCATCATAAAGCTGCAGGAGGGAATAAGCTGGCAAAATGCTTTGTCTGCATTTCGTGTTGTTCAAAACATTGCACTTTCTACCACTACACTTGCGAGATTGTTGCATTTGTGTCTCCAATATTACTGTTTGCTAACTGCTGCGTACTTAGTCATCTTTTCTCACCAGGGCGAGTTTTGAGATTTGCTGCGTGTGCACGTTTTCTGGGAGCCTCTCCTGATTGCATGTTCATGTGCAGCTATCTCGTAACTCTATAGGTATCAAAGTGTGCGTCTTCTCGGACGCTCGGCCCCGTAACAGAATCACTGAAAGTTTCATTTTTAGTTTTAGAGGGAAGTTTTCCTTTTTTTTTTCTCTCCTTTAGGGTTTTCCCCATCTTCTCCTGCCTGAATTTCTTTTTAGTATTGAGAGTAAACACACATGCTGCTGTGGAGTTCAGAACATCTGTAGGCATCTTTGGATATGAATTTGTTCTTTCTGTGATTAAAACAAGTTATTTCTCAGAATATAACACAGTTCAGATGCACAAACCTCTAAAAAGTCTCTCAAGCCCAGCGGTTTGTTGAAGAATGAGCCTCGTTATTAAAAAGTGTGAAGTTATTAAATGTTATTCAGTGTTATTCTAATCCCACCATTATTTGCCAACACAGCCATTACATTGGAGTGTTTGTGTGTTGTTGAATTATTTTTTTTTTGTTTGCTTTTTGTGAAAACCTGACATTGACACAGAAAACTTTAAAAGACAACTTGGGCCGTTTTGAGCAAACTGGAGGTGAGACCGTCATGCGGCGGCCAAAAGGCAAACACCCAGTGCTGCTCTTGTGCGTATGACACAACCAGTGGCTTTATTCCTGCAGAGAAAGATGTGAAAGTTGTTTTGAGTCATTTTGGCTGGAATAAAATCCCTCCAAACAAACCTTGGTTTTAAAGCAGAGGCCAGAAGAAATGTGCTCATTCCATCAAATCTATCAGGAAAGAGGTTACAAACATGCAATTATGAAGGAAGTTTGTTCTAATTTGAATGAACCGTTATTAATACACAGTTAAAGACGACAAGAAAGTTGCTCTGTTCTTATAACGGCTTCAGTTGTACAGTTCTAAACCACTGAACCTTTTCAATAAACCTGAGGAGATCAAATTGTGAATGAAATTCCAACTCCAGCAATATCTGCGTCTGCTCCACAGGAACGGGGTGAATGTGGAAGGGGCGACACACAAGCAGGTGGTGGACCTGATCCGGGCCGGTGAGAGGGAGCTGGTGCTGGCCGTGCTCTCCGTCCCGCCTCAGGAGGCCGACTGCCTGGATCCCGGAGACGACGGCTCAGCCCAGTCCTGCTATGACTACTCCGACAAACAGGCCGTGCCCATCTCCGTTCCCAGCTACAAGCACACCGAGCTCAACCATGAGAAGTTTGTGGTGAGTGAATGAGTGAGTGAGTGAGCGAGCGAGCGCACACTGAAGCTGAAAGCAGGAAGAAGAATGAATGAATGGATGGAACAAACAAAGGCAGTGTAAAACTGGTTGATTCAGCTTTTCTTCTCCTCTCGTGCTTCAGTGTTGTGTTTCTGTCCTTCAGGTGTACAATGTGTACATGGCAGGCCGGCAGCTGTGCTCCAAGCGTTACCGGGAGTTTGTCATTCTGCACCAAAACCTGAAGAGGGAGTTTGCCAACTTTACGTTCCCCAAACTGCCGGGGAAATGGCCCTTCTCTCTGTCGGAGCAGCAGCTGGACGCCCGGCGCAGAGGCCTTGAAGAATACCTGGAGAAGGGTGAGGCGGAGGGAGGAGGGCCGCTTTTAACCCAAGTCTTTTGTCTTGCATCATTCTTCTGCCTTTGGAAATAAGATGAAACGATAAATCCCGAGGACAAAGCAGATGGAAAACGCTTTGTACTGTTGACAGCGATGAAGTTTTCAACTGATATTTTGCGTCTGTCGCCCTGCAGTGTGCTCCGTGCGTGTCATCGGAGAAAGTGACATCATGCAGGAGTTCCTGTCTGAGTCGGATGAGGTGAATAAAATAGAACAGAACCAACAAGCCTCCTTTCAAAACTACATTTCTTCTCACTTCCCAGATATTTTTAGACATTTGGGAGCACATGGCAGATTTGTTTTTATCCCTTTCTGATATTTTTGGCCAGTTTTTACCTTTTTTTTTTTTTTAAGTCAACTAGAGATGCAAACAACTGACATGTTTTATCAGTGTTTTAAGATATTTTATTTTGCTTTTTGCAATTGTTGGCTTAACACACACTTTTAGTTTTGACACATTTTTTTTCCACAAAGCATCTCGTAGATGAACTCGTGTTGAACATGAAGATTAGAGACACGGTTACTAAGGCAACATGCTTGCACTCATTTGGCCGGATTTGGCTGTAGCAGCATCCTCACTTAAAAGGTTTATGCCTGTGCCTACTGCAAGGGTTGTTTGTTTGTTTGTTTTGCTGTTTTTACATTGTTTGAGTAATCTCAAAATACGAAAAAAAAGAAAAATCATGTTTATTTTATATTATTATATAGCTACAGAGTCCATGCTTATGAGCAAATCCTGTTTTCACGCCTCAGTTCTGTGTTTCCGTCTGTATTTCTACAAGCGAGAAAATATTGGCCTTTATGTATTTGTCTATGAGATTTGCAATCATTTCATACATCAGGGGATAAAAATAAAAAAGAACTTTTCATGTGGCGTTTGCCTTTTACAGCCCGTGACTCTGCAGACATTTACTGTTTTCCTATTTTGTCTCTTCGTCTCGATCCAGAACTACAACGGTGTGTCGGATGTGGAGCTGAGAATAGCCATGCCAGATAAAACTACACTCACTGTCAGGGTTCGTAAAAACTCCACCACAGACCAGGTCTACCAGGTAAACACACACACTGCCAGCTCTGTTTTCACAAGGTTTACTCACTGTCTTACCAAATGAGTCATTTTATAGTTTTATTCTTTTTGTGATTATTTGTTTATTTACTTCACTATCACTATTCTATTTGGTCTGGGTTTTATACTGGTTTCATATTGCTTTTGCTATTTTATTAATCGATCTATATTTTGAATGATTTTATGATGCTAAACTCTCGTGACTGTTAATTTTCATTTATTAATTTGTACTATTTCAGGCTGTGGTTGTGAAACTTGGAATGGACAGTGTAACAGCCAGCTACTTCGCTCTGTTTGAGGTCATCAACCACACCTTTGGTGAGTAATAACATGCCACTGAACCAGACGGGTGGATTTTGTATATTTACATATTGAAAATGCCCAAACACAACTCCAAATTTAAACATAGCCAGACCCAACATGGCAGATGAGGGGTTTTTTTGTTGTTTTTTTTGGTTCCAACAGCCATCACTTTCAACCTGTTTTAAAACAAAAAGCCTCAGTTCCTCTGCCCACTCTGATGTTTCTCATTTTGTTTAAAGCAAAAACCTTGTTTTAAAAGTGATGGCATTGAATTGACATATTTGAGTGACAAGGCTATGTCACATTTTGAAAGAGCAAGATAACTGCATAAAACTCTTGTAAATGTGGATCTTTTAAAAGCCCAGAGTTTTGAAGTTAGTCTCAATGAACCTGTGTGCAGAATGAATATATGAATGTGAGGAGGACAATGCATGTTTTTTTTTTTTAATAAAGTTTCTTTTACTGGAAAAAAAAATAAAAGTGCAGCTCTAAAGAAGACATCAATGTCAGTGTCTTAGTGAGGCTCAAGACGGGATTACCAAAACTCTCAAGGTTTCAGTTTGTGCACAATCAAGAGGGACTGAATGTCAGAAAAAGATTCCTAAATGATGCTGTTGATGTTTTACCTTCGCACAAGGTTGAAGCTAATCCCCTTTCCTCCCCGCCTTTATTTGTTTCTCACCTTCTTCTTCAGTGCGCAAACTGGCTCCCAATGAGTTCCCCCACAAACTGTACGTACAGAACTATACCTCAGCCATCCCAGGAACCTGCCTCACCCTGCGCAAATGGCTCTTCACCACAGAAGAAGAGATTCTGCTCAATGATAATCAGCTTGCTGTCAACTATTTCTTCCATCAGGTGTGTTTTTTGTTGTTGTTGTTTTTTTCCCCTCAAATGTCTTTCGTCAGTATATGTGTTTACCAGTGTCCTCCGTCTGAAACCTTCACAGGCTTTGGATGATGTGAAGAAAGGGTTCATCAAAGCTGAGCAGAAGTCTTATCAGCTGCAGAAGTTGGCAGAGCAGAAGAAGATGCCCATGGTCAGTTTGTCACATGACCACAGAACAAATGTCTCCCCCAGAGTGCCGCGCTGACTGGCACTGATAGCCGCTTATTATAGTACAATGGGTCACTCACCTGTTTGCTCTCCTCACTGTGTGTCATACAGCAATCTGCAGAGTGTACAGAGAGGAAGTGGAACAGGCAGGCTGCAGCTTTGATTCCAGTCTCATAAAGGACAATTTTGCTTGAGGGGGGGGCACGGATAAATGAATGAAACTGTCTCAGGATATGAATACATTTCCTCCTGTTTTATTAAAAATACAGCCAACCTTGCTTTATAGCTTTAAGGGAAAAAAACATTGCACCCTGCATCTAAACACCACCTTGCACGTTGTCACTGTCTCCCTCAGTACCTGAGTCTGTTGAGGGGTTGTGAGGGCTACAACGAAATAATGTTCCCTCACTGTTCCTGCGACTCCCGACGCAAAGGTCACGTGATCACAGCCATCAGCATTCACCACTTCAAGCTGCACGCCTGCACTGAGGAAGGAACACTTGAGGCAAGGCCTACTACGTGTGTGTGTGTGTGTGTGTGTGTGTGTGTGTGTGTGTGTGTGTGTGTGTGTGTGTGTGTGTGTGTGTGTGTGTGTGTGTGTGTGTGTGTGTGTGTGTGTGTGTGTGTGTGTGTGTGTGTGTGTGTATTGTGTTTGTGACAGAGTGCATTAAAGCCTCCATGTCGCTGCAGAACCAGGTGATTGCCTTCGACTGGGGGGAAATGCAGAGGTGGGACACGGACGAAGAGGGCATGGCCTTCTGTTTTGAATATGCACGAGGAGAGAAGAAACCCCGCTGGGTGAAAATTTTCACACCTTATGTAAGTATAACACCCCCCCAATATTACACGTTGCTAATTCAAACCAGACTCCTGCAGTCATTCAACCAGAATGTTATAAAACATTGTTCGAACCAATGGATTCCTTCCCTACTGCTCATTTAATTTACATTTAATGTTTGCTACATGTTCAGTTTCATGGGTCTGCTGGTTAATGTTTACATACTATTTTACACAACCAGCATCCAGACCAATGTCCTGAAACATTCATAATTGAGTTTTGTTTAAAAGCTGTGAAATAAAAAAATATCTGTTATCAATTTAATGCTGGGAGACTATTTCATATTGCAGCCTACCTGTTGTCTGCACAGTGAATGTGAAGCTGCTCGGGATGCAGTATATTGTCCACCGTCTTTCATTCTGTTAATATATTCCAACTCCCTCAGAAGAAAGGAGCCAGAACACATCGAGTCTCTCTAGAGAAAGTTATCATACTATTACATCTCCTCTCATCATGATGCTTCAGTAGCAGATGCACACATGAGATACAATATATATTTTGAATATGTGCAAAATAAGGACGTTGCTCCAGCTTCCAGGATGCACTTCATCCCATAGTTGTTTTTAGTAACAGTCAGCACAGCGACAAATCAAATTGATGTTTTGGTCTAAAAACGACCACAGCCAGACAATTAGCTCAGCATCAAAACTGGACTGACTCTTGATTACTCGCACTTCTAAATTTCAGTTAAGATGTTGTACAGTTGAACACATTTCTGTATATTTTTTTTATGGGCTTTCAGTATCCATATCATTTAATCAAGAGGAGAAAAAAACGTGTTTATATTTCTATATGACATTGAATAATAAAAATATCACTTATGCTGTTAACATAAATCTGTTTCTCTTTGTGTTTGTGACTGGGCCATATTCAGTTTAACTACATGCATGAGTGCTTTGAGAGAGTCTTCTGTGAGCTGAAGTGGAGGAAGGAGGTTCGTGTCTCTTTCTTCCCTACGGTACAATCAACTCATTTTCCAGCCGGTTGTTTGCGCTCTCACCTCAGTGCCGTCATGTGCGTCTGTTTCTCAGGTGCAAGAGGAAGCTACAGACGAGGACAATAAGAACTGCAATAAAGATGGTATGTGTGGCAAGGTAAGGCTTTGCCTGCCTCTGTCCAGCCTATGATACAAGAATAGAGAGCGTTTTATTTATTTTATTTTATTTAGATTTTTTTTTTTTTTTTTTTCTAAGTTGGTACGTCTTGGTCCTGATCGCTGTTTCTCCTGCAGAATATATTCCAGCTGCTGAGGCACAGAAGGGATGGGGGCACCTAGGAAGGGAGATCGTTACCTCTTAAATACAGTACATCCTCATCAGCGACTGAGCTCAGTTTTGGCCTTGACCTCGCCCCCCCTCCCCCACGTTCCCCCCCCCCCCCCCCCCCCCCCCCCCACACCCAGCAACTCTCAGCTATTAACTCCATGGACTTCATTTACACTCCTTCAACTCCCAACACGAGAAGCTGCGTCGTACATGCAGAACCAACAAGCATCTGCTGACGGAACACATCCAGTAAACACGAGCATCGAAAGCTTACAGACTCATGACCCAGAACTCTTGAATCCAGCACATCATAACCACGCAGTGAGCCAAGCTCTGTCGAAGAAAAAAAAAGAAACGAGGCCTCTACAGACCGGACCCACACGCATGCCCTTTTCTTATTGGCAGGGACCTGACGGGGACTGTGACGCGCAAAAAAAACGAGGAGGTTCTGAGCCTCTTTTGTTTTTTTGAAGGCGTCGTACTTGAAAAAAGGAGTCGTACGTGTACCGAGAGGGGAAGCGGAAAGGGAAAGCCGTTGGTGCTCACAAAGGGGAACACAGATAGTAGTAATCAGCGGCGCTGCGAGGTCGACCACAGGAAGACACTCGGCTTCTCAATTGACGAACCGCAGCAGCAGCAGCAGCAGCGTCTCGTGTGTCTCTTTGCGTGCGTGTTTGGAAAGGTACAAACGAGGGACGCTCTCTGAATGTATTCATCTATTATGCACTACATTTGCTTTTACAAGAGACAACTTTTATCATTGTGACTTGGCTGATGAGAGAAGGGAAAGAAAAAGCGTCTTGTTTTTCAATTGTGTTTTTTTTTTTGTTTAATTTCATTTGCTTATTTCTCACATTGCAGGAACGTTGTACATTTTAGTTCGATGTTGCACTTTATCCACCAGTATTAACAATCTCCAGATGTGCAAAAGGTAAGCTGAAAGGCAAATAGGGATTGGCATACTGGGATACGCTTGTACTGACTGTCAATTCATTTTTGAGTGACGGACAACGGTGTGATTATATACTGTGTCAACATATGCAGAACCATGCATTAGACTTGTATGTATTTATTGTGTCATGTGAACACTCCATGCAAACGTTTCATGCCATCCTGGGGCCGCAGTGAGGCTGAGCACCAATCGGACAGAGGGTGTATTCAGCCTGTTTTATATGCATTACACAGAAAAGACAGCAGGGGTCCTTCTCTTCCTTTTCCCGCTCTGCCTCGCAGTGATTACTGTGTTCCAGCCAGCCCCCACAGGATTTATAATAGGCCTGTAATTCAAATGGCCTTTTCCATGCAGCACTATTTATCTCTGTAGCTAGTACTTTGCTGCTCTGGTAAACCTCTGATGCGCTGCATGTTCAAGTTGAGCGAGAATCTGTAAACAAAAGGGATTTTTTTTTTCTTTCTTTCTTTCCACTCCTCAAAGCAATGATCACGAACGGCTTCCCAGCAACTGATCGCATAAAGTAATGAAATAAATTAAACATAGTTCAGCGCCCTCTCTAAATGAGCTCATTCATTGTTCTAATTCCATGATGAATGCAGTGATAATGTATAAACTGATTATGCGGGGGAGCAATACTTGTGCCAGCATGATAATACACAAATATGTAATTACAAGTTATTGCATCGTTGAATTGGTACACTCAGATATTAAATTCTTTTGGAAAATAACATGCAGATCCCTACTATTGCAGTAGTTCTGGCCACCATCAGAATATTAGGTGAAGTCACTTCAGACATTCAAACTGCTTTAAAAAACAACAACAACAACAACGTACTTTTGAAATCAACTGCAAGCCATTTGCCCATTAACAAAACATATTGAGACATTATGTTCATGAGAAGCAACTATTACATTATTATATAATAGTGAGCCATTGCTCTGATTCAGCGGGTTATGGTGCTTTATTAAATCTAGAACCGATTATATAGATTTAAATTAGTGGCTCTTACCAAGAGTGCTTGTTATAATCATGGTGCTGTTCGCAGAAGCTATTTTAGGTGATTAATGAGTTTCAGCAGGCCTCTGAGAGTTTCTCGACCAGGTTTAATTGAAAGCGTTGAGCTTTGAATTGATGCTGGAAGTGCAACCCTGAAGAGCGCACTAATTTGCCGGGATCCCGTCTGTTTACTGAACCATGTCTGATGCAGCCGATTGTCTGATCTTAAATCTGCTCTCTTTAACTCTTCCACCTCTCTTATCTCTCGGCCTCTCATTCTCATTCTTGCTAAAGTTATGTCACATACATTATTTAATTCAGTAAGATGTTAAATTCAGCTGATACGGTACGGATTTTCAAGACCTTGAGAAGAAGATGGAGTTCGTCAACTTGCAGACCCTGTGACATGCTGAAATGTGAAACTGAAGAGTGTTTGGTTACATCGCTTACTGTAATAAATTGTAACATATTCTTTTAAATAAACTGATTTATTGATGCAAAGTTAGTTCCTTCTTTTCTTTCTCTGTTACTGATGGCTGTATGGAACAGTAGGTGGAAACTGAAAGTGAGGCACTGCTCCAAATCATAAATTTGCACACATTCCCCCACTCCCGTGCGCAGAATCACATTTATTCTGTGAAGTTTATATTACACTCCTGTTCCCACTCTGTCTCTGTGTACCCACACCTGTTTTCTTTCTTCCTCTGTCCTCATTACTTTAGTCGTCTCTCCCCAACTCCGGCTTCTTTTTAATGAGGTCTGGGAGACAATTACCCGACAGGCGGCGAAGTGCCCGTTGCATATCGACCAGCACTGAACATCTGCAGCCGGTAATTAATAGCTATTGACTGCTGCTGGTGTGGGATATTATCTCAGAACATGTGAATTTTGAGAAGATAACATGTCTTAACAGTGGAGCGGTCCTGTGAGACGTCGTCGTGCAGATCAGCGGTTCGCCACATCATTGTAGAGTTAAGTAGAAGTTATCTCACAGTGCTGAACGTAGCGACGTCAACCCCCTTAGTGGATAAATGAATACCGACGTCTACCAATCCAGAGACTCGGCATCAACCCCACTGCACAAGAAATATGAGGCGCTCCAGGTGGCCTTACACCTATTCAAGCTCGAAACGCTGCCACTGAACCGGTGATGAAGAGGCAGATAAACAGAAGTCTTCAGGAGGAGATTGACGGCATTAAGAGTCTCGCACCGACAGCTCAGCTCCAAGGCAGCCGAACGAAACCCTGCAGTCTGAGCTTGACAAACGGATCAAGAGCCATGCTGACGGGATGTCCAAAGACCTGGAGATCATCAAGTTGGCTGAGGGGAAAACCTACCGAGAGGGACCAAGTGGATTTCCAGAGAGAGGTAGTGCAGTTTCAGTCCACGATTTCAGCTAAATTCTGAACCCTTCTTCCACACAACCAATTTCAGCTCTTTGAAAAAAAAAAAAAAAAAGTAAGGCCGGCATGGTGGTTCAGTGGTTTGCACTGTGGCCTCACAGGAATAACTTTCTTTCTGTGTGGAGCTCGTATGTTCTCCCCCATGTCTGGTGTGTTCCCTCCAGGTGCTCTGGCTTCCTCCCACACGTCCAAACTCTATGAGTCACGCCTACATCCCCTCCAGGTGTGAATGAGTGGGTTCAGAGTTTTGAAAACATAAGAATTGGATTAAAACTATTTCAACGAATAGCACAAAATAAACCATTTTGCATTCGTTTCTGGGTTTTTTTTTTCTATTGGATACATGTGGTCAGTCCTGGTAAACACATGAAAAAGGACTTCCAGCTCTTTAAAGCTTGTAGATGAATGAAATGAAACTCACACACTTTCCACACATGGTTTTTCTACACAACAACTCTGTTGTCTGCAAAAGGATGGAATGTTATAAAAATGATCTTTGTAGAGTCTAATAGAACAGAGGATCCCTCTGTTATAAATACAATACAGAATTGTACAAATTCCTAGCGTTCATTGTGTATGACAAAAAAGAAAAGAAATAATAAAACCTTTATTAAATGAAGCCATACTGTCATCGATTCATAGGAGGAGAACCTTTACTGAGCGTTTTCTGCATTTTAATTAAGTGTATTGGTCTATTGTTGTGGGATCAATGCGAAGCTGCAATGAAGGAATATCTTCCTAAATCTTGTGTTTTCCACTGTTTATCAATGCTTGGCAATGTTTAATCTCTAAAACGAACAGCAAAACCATTAAACATTATAAGATAAGCCCTTTCTCTGCTGCGTCTTTCCACATGAGCAAACACATTGCAGGACTGACAGCACCGCACAAGCAGCACTTTGTGGGGTGAGAGAAGCAACTTGAGAATCCATGAGGTTACTGCATTGGGTCTGCAGCAGGGCTGTTTCCCCCTCTCTTCATGTCTGTGTGTGTGTGTGTGTGTGTGTGTGTGTGTGTGTGTGTGTGTGTGTGTGTGTGTGTGTGTGTGTGTGTGTGTGTGTGTGTGTGTGTGTGTGTGTGTGTGTGTGTGCGTGCGTGTGCGTGTGCGTGTGCGTGTGTGTGCGTGTGTGCAGATTTGTGCGACAACTGCAGCCACCGATTGCAGTTCGGCCCCCTTGATAACGAAGACACGTTTCCTGCATCTGCCACCCTCTCCCCATCGCTGCATTGTGCTCCCCTGCTCAATGTGGCTCCTCGTCCTCAGAACAAACAGCACAGCATGAGCAGTCGGCACACAGAGCAGGTGGATGACCGAGTCGATGGAGGAGTATGTTAGATTTATTACTTGAGCTTTATTGCATCTCTCAGCAGCTGCACCAGTAGTACTGAGAAGAAAAAAAAGGGAGTTTACTAGGCCATTGAGATGCAGAGTGAATTTCTTCAATCGCCGCTTCTCTTCTGGCATATACTGTATTTAAAACAAAAAAAAAAAGTCAAATTAATAGCCTGGGGTTATAAAGGTATTAATCCAGCTGTGCCAAGACAGCAATTAGCCAGATTCTACCATCATAACGTGTTTGTATTACTTCATAGTCAATCATTTCGAATAGGAGTGCCAAGACCTGTCACATAAGTTTAGATGAGGACACCCTCCTCCACTCTCAATATATATCCAGTCACCCATAAATGCTGGTCTAAGTACAGTTTAGCAGGAGCAGCTGCATCGGAGAGGAGGAGGGGGAGGAGGAAGAAGGGGACGCACTCCTCCTCTTCTCCCCGTTTCCTCTCCCTCTCTCATTAATGAGCAATCAGTTAAAAACTTTATTGGTCCCGATGTGCTTTCTCAGCACAAATTCTGCTCCATCTACTCTTTCTCTCAAACCATGCACATCACTTCATTGCTGCTCTTCAGTCTTCTATCCCTCACATTTTGTTTTTTTCGTTTTGTTTTGGGTTTTTTCGGGAGGGGGGGGGGGGGGGGGGGTGGGGGTTCATGTCCTTCCACTCTATTGTGTTAATTCGGCCCTCTTCATTGCTGTGGTTCATTACTTCCATCCTTCCTCTTCCTCTCTAGCTCTTTTTCTGCTCCATCTACCCCCCCTGTCCTCTGCCTCTGTCCTTTGTCAAACTTTAGTGAGGGAGGGACCAGTCAGGAAATGTTCAAGCATGTGTTCAGAATACAAAAGAGGAGACCATTTATTTCACAATATTTACAGCTCACACTGTCACGGCCAATTGGGATTTGAATGCCCAACACTCTTGTGAAGAATATGTCACGTTTACATTCAGCCACAGTCGTTTGGATTGTAATTTCCTGGATATGAATACATGTGCAGAAATGATTGGATGAGTGGAACTGTTTGCATGATGAAAAAGCCTTTGGGAAGCTGTGATATCTGCACCATAAATCATATATTACTGTGTTCTCTGCTATTCATCAAGCACTGTAGCGGGGCTCCTCATCCACCTTGAAACTGAGACTTACTTCAAGGGTACCAACTATTACAATGAGTTTCAAATTTCCTACATAATGCGTTTCAAATCATGTACTTTTTACTAACCACAATTTTTTTTTAAACAGGGTCAGTTCCCACTAGGTGACCACGGCCACTGCATTGGCTGCCCATGAACTAGTTAACTGAAATTAATACCTGCTGCCATTAACCATGAGAAGAAATGCCTGATTTCCTGACAAGAATATTATGCTCCAAAACAAGAACCAAAATAAATATTGGTTATCCTGTTAAATAATAATTACAAATAAATAAACTAAATTAAACAGAATTAACTGAAACTCCTGCAGTACAGAGAGAGAGAGAGAAAAAAAACTGGGAAAGTGGAAAGTTTTATCTGATAATCAGCGAAACCCTGAACTTGTGAGCTCTTTAAAAGTACTGAGTAGTAAAGTTCAATCTTTTCACATGCAGCACATTACTGCTTTTAAATTAGCATCTGCTTGTGGTGTGACTCAGCAGGAGTAATAATCCTTTTACAAATTTAGTGGTCAGGGTTTGGAATTCTTATTTAGAAATGCACCTAAAGGTACTATATGTAACTTTTCTTCAATTCAATCTAAATGAATGCAATTTTAAATGATAAGCAGACAGAGGCATAACAGTTATTTTTGGTGTTTTCTCAAAGACAATGTTGTGATGAGCTGTATACCTACCAAAGACAGTAGATTTTTATAACTTAATGCAGCATGGTTAGTCTTGCAATTTAACTTAACCACAAAATGATGCACTGAGTCACTCAAAGAAGTAGCAGAATGAATATGTGACACAATGTCAGCTGAAGACATAACTCTACATTGCAACCCAATGAACTTAGTGTGACTTCAAAGCCCTAATTAAATAGTGAAACAAAGCCATAATGGTGTGTTTCACCATTAAATAGAGAAACAAACCATTGTAAATGTACAATCGGGAGTTTGATCATGTATGCTTTATGTGGAAATAAATGAGTCTGAATGCTGCCGACGTTCTAAAGTTCACTCAATTATCCACCATTCAGTTCAGGCCACAAAGGAAATGTTTGCTATTGTTATATTCCAGAGTCACTGACAACATTTGTGCTTCCAACAGCTTCTCATTTGTCCCTTTAATGCCTTCCGCGCTCTCAGATCTCTCAGAGGAAATCTTTTGACAGTGCTTCTCCAAAGTTGGGCGCAGCCATGAGGATAGCAATGGTACAGATGATGTTGAAAACGCTGAATCCAACCAGGCAGAGGCGGTCGATGACAGCCGCAGCAAACTGCCACTGCTCTGCCAAACTCAGCTGCCGGTCCTGCTCGCGAACACGTTCAACCAAGAACTGCACCTCCACCAGAAGGGCCTGCAGCTGGTTGTCCACTGCTACGGATCGAATCATTCCGCTGTGCGACGTGAGCGTGGCCATCGATCTTCCCGCTCCCACCTCTAAGACACACGGTCCAGCTGTTGTGGTTGAGGATTCTGGATCTGAACCGACTGGAGGTTCCGGTGAGGAGCTCCTAAACTTGGAAGGTGGAAGATAGTGGTGCACTGGTGTATCTCCAACTGGTGCTCCACCTGCTGCTGCTGCTGCTCTCTCGACTTCTCCTCCACCCAGTTCACTGTTACTCCTCCCTTGACTGGTGGTTCTGCTCATCTGGACTGGCTCCAGTTCTGCAGTGGTCTGGAAGGTATGGAAGGCCATGTAAGGCAGATGGCCATTTGGCTGGGGAAGTGGACTCAGGCTTGGATCTCTGTGGCTTTGGGTCGGGAGGATCACAGCGTGGGAGTTGGGCCGGTAAGGCAGCGGGTGGGAGAGAGGGTGATTGAGCTGTACCAGGCTGGCCTGCAGGGAGTTGAGGCTCTGCGGGAGGATGGAGGGCAGTGGGGTGGGAATGGTGGTGGTCGTGGCGGTGGTAGTAGGAGAGGACAGGGTCTTACTCTGAGAGTCCGCCTGATTGTTTGAAAGAGTAGGCTCTGCTCCTTCGCCCGGGCGCTTCATCCGCAGAAACCAAGGAACCCACTGCAGCAGAACCAAGTTCACCTGAGAGTCATCAACACAAATCATTAAATCTCAAGGGATGAAGTCAGAAGTAAACACAATATAAACACATCACCCCATGCTGTTACAAGCACAGACAATTATTAATGAGTAGTGTTTTCTAAGTTACTGTTGAGTCGACACGACCCTGTTTAAGTCTGCATGTTCCCCTTGTGTGTAAGGGTTTTCTCTCATGGTGGATGGATTGGGTCCACCTTTCCATCCCACCATATATGAGATAAAAGCAGTACAGAAGCATTATCACTGTGACTCACCCAGCGTGGCATGTGTCCATCATTGGGGTTGTGGTGATGAAACTGAAGGACGATGACTGTTGCAACCACGGACATCCCAACGATCACCATGGTGCTGGCAAAGTATTGACCTGAGACACACGTGAGACTGTACTGAGTATCTCCTTTTTGTGAACAATGCGAGCAATGGAAAAAGCCACGAAGCACCCTCATACAAGAATGCACGCACGTACATCGAAGAAAAACAACAACTGACCGATCAGAGGCACCGAATCTGAAGTGGCGGGCATAATCTCTGCAACCATGAGCATGAAGACAGTCAGAGAGAGCAGCACCGTGATGCCTGAAGGCAGACACAAGACACCCGGGATAAGTATGTTCCATAGAATAATAAATAATAATCTCAAAGGGAAGAAAGTACATGGGTACACTGAGGAGCGCTGGATATTTGGTATGCTGCACTTGACTTCTCGCCAACCATCGTCTGTCTTTTTGACACTCCGAGGAAAACCTATTCAATTTACTTTTTCTCATCTTTCCTCTTGCCTTTTTGTGTTTTTGTCTCGGCACTCCTGACACTACGAGAGTGCCGGCGGAAAGTTTTCCAGCAAAGTTAATGAAGAAAAGATGTTAGAGAACCACTGAAGGCGAATAAGTAAATGAGTAGGCGACTCTGCTGTTAAAATTGCATATTTTAGGTCCCACAGAGATGCACCTCTTGTTTTCTTTTTTTTTTTTTTCCCTTGTCTCATTGCTACACCATCCTTCACCCCTGTTCTTCTTTCTATCCTGTTATTATTCCTCACCAAGGCTGATTTTCTCCCCCGAGTTGGCAGGGAGTAGGAAGACCAGGAGGGTCATGGAGGAGAGGAGCACGCAGGGGATGAGGAGGTTGAGGGCGTAGAAAAGGGTTCTTCTGCGTAATGTCACCACAAATGTGACATCCAGGTACGGCTCTGCACAGCAGTCATAGAATATCTCATGACGACCTCCAGGAACCTCTAATAAAAAAGAAGACAGAGCACATGCAGCAAAATATATGGGACTCTGACTGAGACTTCTATTGTCCCCGAGAGAAAATGATTTTTCACCGTACTATTCATACTGCAAAAGCATTCATACCCCTTGAACGTTTCCACATTTTATCATTTCACAACTCAAAATATAAATGTAGTTCAATGGGATTTAGAGCAACACAAAGTGCTGCATAACTGTGGAAGTGGAAGGACATGGGTTTCAATTTTTTTTTTTTTTTTTTTTACAAATAAAAACTGAAAAGATGTGGCGTGGAAAAAAGTATTCATACCTTGGTTATCAAAATAAACTTTTGCATGTCACACTTCTCAGTTTTACAGCTTGATTTCTTTAGTGGCGAAGTAGATAAAGTAGATAAAACTCTTGCCTCATAGCAACAATTTTAGCAGTTCAAGTTTATGTCAGGATTGATTGTTTTTCTGTGTGGAGTTTGCATCTCCTCCCTGTATGTCAGTGAGTTCTGGTGGTTTGCTCCCAGAGTCCAAAAAGAAGCACTTGAGGTTATTTGGTGACTTTAAATTGCCTGTGTGTGTGAATGTGACTCCCAACCCGCCGTCGCCCATTGTCCGGTTTTATCAGCCATGGCACGTGACAACCCTGAGCTGGACGAAGTATTTTGAGGTGCAAGTATTGAGCACTTCAGGTCAGAAAAAGCATGAATAAGGAGAAGAAAATAAAAATAAAAAACACATCGAGAACCCAGGACTCAATTTGCAGCATACATTCTAACAACCACCAAATTAAATAAACAAAATTGCTGTGAAATGAGAAGCATTGGGGAGGTCAGGCATAGCACCAAAATCAATAAAAAGTGGTATTGAATCGACATGAAAGAGACTGTAGAAAGAATGAATAGACTTCAGTTTCTTCCTGAATCACTAAACTTATTTTCCAGTTGCATTGTGCCTACATGTACCATATCATAATACATTTATTGTAAATCACTGCACATACTGTATTTCAAACATAAAAGCATCAGAGCCAATCTTGACCTCTATAACATTCTGGTGCAATGCTGCAGTAATGTAGGCATTGTTACTAAGCAACACAATCTGTTACCCTGTGTTTTGAGAGACAAACCTACCCAGTAGGTCCCACTCTCCATTTGTCATGTACCCTGACACATCTGCCTCCTTCATCTGGAGGTCCAGCAACAGGCCATCAAATGTCCACGAACCAAACTTCAGCTCACAGCGCTGGATGTCAAATGGAAACCATCTCACATCCACATTACATGTGCTGACAAATATTCCTTAAAAACGCAGAAAGCACAGAGGTGATGGGTCTACATTTGGAGAAAATGAAATATCAGAACTGCACGAAATAAACCTCATATTTATTGGAAGGGGGGGTAATTAAAATTATACAGAATAAAAATAAATAATGAAAGAGGAAAATGTCTAATTGTCGTCTAATTCAATAATTAACTGGGGGAAGCATAGCTAAATCACCATGTATGTGGAAATAAAAGGCAATAGAGATTCTGGTTAGTAAAACTTACCTGGTGGTAGATACTCACAGAAGCCGCTGGAGTTAACCAGTACATTAGTCTTAAAAGTGGCATCAAACTTATCGTGAGCGCTAAAGGAGAGTAACAAGAGTGAGAAAAACAATAATTCAAAAACAAAATAGCATTGCTGGCTGTGTCTATGTGTGTTTGTGTTCGTCACTCACCTGTTGTAAAGCAATATGTCAGGTGTCCAGACCTGCTCTGGTGTAAAACGGAGATTTTTAACCCCAGGATATTCGGACTGGTTCCACTGGAGATAGTGGTCATACCACTGCTGAGAGACACAAGAAAGAAAAGAAATCCAACATAAAGATACATGATGTTCTTTTACTCGCGTTAATTTGATTTGGTGGGTCTCTGTCTGCAACATCAATCCATCCATCTTCAATTTACAATCTCAATCCTCCAGTTGGACTGAGGGAGGAGACTGGAGAAGCCCGAGAGAGACCTCACACCTACAGGAAAAACATGCAATCGCCTCACAAAAAAGCTAAACTGCAGCACTGTGCAACCCATATCTGCTACATCTGATTTTTTTTTTTTTTAATCCTGTTCTTGCATGTCTCCAACTTCTCCTTTTCCCTCTTGCCGGGGACTTTTTCAAAGAACTCTTTATTCAGTGCTGAATATGATAATAGGGAATAACAGAGAATTGGCCCAGTTTCATCTACTTCTCATGACAATTTGGTGCAAAAAGAATGTAAAATATTTCCTCTTCATGTTATAGCTGTACAGGTTGATTTATTATTATTGTGATGTAGTCTACTCATAATCAATAAAACGTATCAGCATAATAGTGAATGAGTTCATTGCAACATGTATTGATTAGTCCCATAGTGCTGGTTGGTGTCGAATGGTTTGTATCAGGGGATTTTTTTTTTTTTTTCACACCGCAGTGTGTTTGTTGTTCTTGCAGGCATTATGGACTCGTCATCTAGCAGGTGTTGTTGTTGATCCATCCTGTTATAAGACCAGCCAAAAACTGGAGTGGAGAGTGTGTTGTTGCCAGTCACGCTGATCGAGGTTTGATAAGAAATTTATGCTGAAGACGGAACATCCATAAAACCCCGAAGACACTGGAGTCAGAAGCAGGTGGGCGTGACCGAAGAGTTGAAATTTACCAAATAATCAGAAACTGTTAAAATTAGTACGGGGTGAAAATGGAAAAGGGAGGTGCTTTCCAACCCTTCCTTTGAAGCAATTGTATATAACACCATGGATGTTATACAGTTTTCAGTCTGCTCTCAGGACAATAACCTCAATTGCATCCGATCCTGCTATTCGCCTGTGTGTTATTGAGTAAAGCTGCAATGTACAGGAGGCAAAATTCCCACTGAATTAAATGATATGGCTTTATAATGTGATCTCTCATACTCACCATACTCAGCCAGGCATTTGTGGTGAGGATCTGGTTCTTTTCATCCTTGCATGGCATTAAGAAAAAAAAAGAATAATTTACTGATTTGTAGGATTTGATGAAATCAGCCATAAAATGATGCACTTTTACTGCAGCTTTCACATTTTAATAGTAAAATAATGTTGTTGATATAAACTGTGTGTGGTCAAAATATAAAACAACCTCTATTAATCAGTTTTCTGAAACTGTTTCCTCCTTAGAGATAATCTAACGTTATCATAATACCCAAGTACCCAGAAAAACAACCACTGGGAACTTGCAAACGTTGTGTAGAATGACCCAAACCCAGAAGTAAATCCAAACCTTCTGTCTGTGAACCCAGAGTGCTGACCACTACATCTCCAGGTCACGCAACAAGAGCTTCAGTAACCTAAATAATTCTGTTGAAATGTCTCAATGTAGAAGCTTTTTCATGTGAGGGAGTTTTTTCTTTCCTTTTGGAGGCCATACACTGCAAATCAAGAATAAAACTAACGAGCAAAGATAACAATGACTGGTTTCAATATTACTTTTACAATTCAAATCTGCTCAGCCTCAAAGCAAACCATCAATCATTACAACGTTATCGTGCTTGTAACATAACAAGTATGAGAATAAAGACTAACTTTAAAAGACACTTTAATACTATTCATGATTTTTTTGTGATTTGCATTTTATGTATATTGACTGTTTTTATGGGTATAAATGTTTTTAAGTGTACAATAGAGGGATTTGTGCATGCCATGCATACCACATCCATGACCTGGATCAATGTGAAGGAGAACTGAACGGTGAGAGTCTGTGAATCATTGGCCACCGGCCTCTCCATGGGATTGTAGTCTCTCAGCAGCTCCCTGAGCAGAAAGCGCTGGTGAGGACCCTGCAGTGACACTGAAGAAGAGATGAAGGAGAGTTTAATGAAGGGTAGAAAAGGAGCTAGAAAAGTGGGTGGGGGGGGGGCAAAAAGTGGCACAAAGAAAGAAAGCTGTGTCAGGAAAGATGAGCTGAAAGCACTTTGGAAAAATGGTGTGATTACAATGATAGAGTTTCAAAAGGAGTTTGTGTGTAAATGGAAGAAAGGGGGAAAAAAGAAGGTTTAAAGGTGGCAGATGGAAGCAGGCTGAAGGAGTGGAGTTGTAGTTGTATGGGAAAAGATTATGTTCGTATGAAGACAAACGGTTTTGCCGATGACAACGGGCAAGAGAAGACATAAGAAAATGTCGGAGACGGAAGGAAAAGGAAGTGGAAAGCAGGAAGAAGGATCCCTGCTCCTCCTAATCAATTACGTCTGTGATTGATCACCAGGAGACAGCCGCAGCCTTTCCACCACTGTAAAGATGTCAGGTTCATTCCATGCTGGAAATTGTGAGGCCATTAACCACTGAAACACCCCAGACAGACACACACAGCACTCACAACGATGAGAACAGGCAACTTTCTCCCTTCGCCTTATATCCCCACCAAGAGCTTCAAATCATCCTTGATTCATTCTTCACGAGGCGATCCCTCAGTTTGGCCAGAGCAAGGCAGACCTCCCATTATGACTCCTTCAGTAGGAGCAGGAAATATTCACGTATGTCAGCTAATGTAACGTGAGCTTCAGTGACTACGTGTATCCCCCAACACTCTGTTTGCTCATCTTTAAACAGATGAAGTTCAATTGAAAGATTCCAATTATTTCTATTCGGGATGACATATGCAAAAAGTTATTCCGGCATGAATATTTATAGGTTCATTAAACAAAAATCTAAATCTCAAGGATGCAGCAACACGGGTTAAAACTTCAATGTCATTTAAACTGGATAAAACATACGAAAAGAAATTGTTCAAATGTGTTGAGGTTCAGTGCTGCACAATGGCATAATGGTTGGAGATCTCACCGCACAGTAAGAACACAGCCGCTCCGGTTTCCACCCACAGACCAGAAACAGGCATATGAGGCTGCGTGGATTTGTTTTACTGTTTCTCTGAGTTTGTGCTGTGATGGACTCCCGACCTGTACAAGGGCCTTTGCCCATAGTGGGCTCCTGCACCCCATGACCCTGTGGATTGGATGGATGGATGGATGGATGGATGGATGGATGGATGGATGGATGGATGGATGGATGGATGGATGGGTTAACAAAAAAATTTAAATGAAACAATGTAACCACATTATTACCAGATATCAATGGCATTCTCTCTTTACTACAGAACCAAATGTATTTTAGGGACTAAATATCAATGCAGCAGGTGCAGCATGGACTGAGATTCTCATATATTGTTATTGAAGTGTGTCATTACAATTTGACCATCTGGTAGATTCTCACAATGGTCAAAGGTGTCCAGTGCTGAACTGGACCTTCAATAAAATCAACAGGACCTCACAGATGGTTGGCCCATAATTCAGATTAATAGTCACTTGATGTCCATCCAGCCTTTATACTATCTATCTATCTATCTATCTATCTATCTATCTATCTATCTATCTATCTATCTATCTATCTATCTATCTATCTATCTATCTATCTATCTATCTATCTATCTATCTATCTATCTATCTCTTCTATACCACTCTGTTATATTCGTAGATTAGATTAGATTAGATTCAACTTTATTGTCATTACAAATGCAACAAAATGCAGTTTAGCATCTACCAAGAAGTGCAATATTGCAAGTATCAGATAATATTATAGACAGATAAATATATATGCATACCAATGTACATTCATATATACATACATATATATACATACGTCTATCTATCTATCTATGTGGCTGCACACAAACGGACTCCACAGTGAAAACACATCCTGACATGCAACAGCAGCACATGTGAAACAGGAAGAAAAAAAACAACAACCCAAAAAACAACAAAAACCCACAGACCAGTTCGAGTGCAGTCTGACTGAACGCAGCAGTAGAAAGTCACTCACCTCGGAGCAGAGTCGCAAGAATCAACAGCCAGAGAGCCACAGCTCGCCTCATGCTGCATCCCTCTGTAGGAGCAGAGAAAAGAAGATGAGGGTGGGTGAGATGCATAAAAACAGAAGCGTGTTGAGACAGAAAGGCGGCAGAAAATAAGTGGAGGAGGGTGGAGGGAGCTTTGCACAGAGAGAGAGAGAGAGAGAGAGAGAGAGAGAGAGAGAGAGAGAGAGAGAGAGAGAGAGAGAGAGAGAGAGAGATGTGTGTGTTGACAGAAGAGGTGTACCCCGACCTGCGCTCAAACTGCCTTCATTCTCTGATCCTGCAGTTTTCTGTCAGTGCCTGCAGCTCATCCTCAACCATTACGGACTCATGCATTGACATTTGTTAGTGATCATGGACCTCAAAAGGAGCTGCACGTATCTCAACCACTTTATATTTTGCATATTTGAGTCCAGCCAAGTATTTTTTTTTTATCTAAATTTTCCAAGAAATGTAACTTATATAAACGTAAACACTCTAAATCGATATAAATGTCCTGCTATTATTCACACAAACGAGCAACGTTTCAGAGCCTTGCTTTGGTCAGAAGTGACATTAGTGGATTCACAGTGTAATGCTGACATCCAGAGGACATGACGGTAAACTGCAATATGTGCTTCTATTCCATCCATCTTCGATTCTGCTTTATCAAACTTTAGGGCTGCAGTTGCTTGGAGGTGGCACCAGCAGATTAATAGATGAGGCCGACTGTGCAGTCTATCTATCTATCTATCTGTCTGTCTATCTATCTATCTATCTATCTATCTATCTATCTATCTATCTATCTATCTATCTATCTATCTATCTATCTATCTATCTATCTATCTATCTATCTATCTATCTACTATCTATCCTTCTACACCACTCTGTTATATTCCTAGATTAGATTAGATTAGATTCAACTTTATTGTCATTACAAATGCAACAAAATGCAGTTTAGCATCTACCAAGAAGTGCAATATCGCAAGTATCAGATAATATTATAGACAGATAAATATATATGCATACCAATGTACATTCATATATACATACATATATATACATACACATACAGGGAGATGGAGCCTATCCCAGATGACTGCAGCCAAAATCAGGGGTTTTTATATTCTGGGTGATTGTATCTTTTACATAGACTGAGGTAGATTTCAACCTTACTCTAAGAAAAATAGGCAGAGAATGGCAAAATGACGTGTGAAGGCTTTAAAGTGAACAAGCTCCAGAGCAATGATGCATTCAAATTGACCACTGTGAAAGTGCGACATCAAACAAAACAAAACAAAACAAAACAAAAAAACCTTGGCATCCCTGCCAAAAACAGATAGATTGCCAGCTTTGCCAACATCAAGAGAGGCTGAGTAACACTTTCTGTTGCTGTGCTCCATGTGTCGACACACAGGAACACAGCAACTTTACAATTGCTGTGTTCGTATCATCATCATCATCATCATCATCATCATCATCATCATCATCATCATCATCATCATCATCATCATCATCATCATCATCATCATCAGTAATATTATTGTTATTGGAAACATTTTACTCCTAAAGCTTGAAAGACTCGAACATTGGATCTGACGCATAAATAACCAGTTTAGAACATCATAAAATGAGCTAATTCAAACTGACTGTGGAGAAATGCAGAAGGAAAAAAAACACAAGGAGCACATGTTGTTCTCTGTTATTGTCTTCTGTCGGAGTCCAATAAAAATGTGTCCTTCAAGTAGTCAATACGTAAACGATAAGTGTGCCGCTCAAACCTATCGGAACCTTGCCCGTGAACACTACGTCACTCACACGCGACGGTGCCTGTTTGTGTGCGTCGCAGACATTAGACGTGTTCTCTCTTTGATTGTTTCTATCGCCGCATTAAACGTCCACGAGCCACCGGAGCTCTCCGCGGGAAATCTGCGAGGCCAGGTAAATGCACGAAGCCGCGGACTGCCCTCGAACTGTCATGGTGGCGTTCACGTGAAGTAAGACGTCCCACTTTCAGAGATACGGACGCGGCGGGCTTCCTGGGAGCAGCTAGCAGGCTAACGTTAGCCGGAGGAGGCTGCAGCCGCTGGCCGCCGCTGCCGGCTGCCGGCTGCTCATCCAGTCCCTCCCCGACTCAACAGATCTCCTCCCCGGGGTCTTTTCGATTATAAAACACACACGGGAGCGGTTCAGTTTGAGGCTGTGTGCTGCCGTTGGCCTGCTTGTGCTCCTTCAAAAGTCTGCGTCAAGAGACAACAGTTTGCGGTTTTCACTCTATAAACGTTTCCAAACGATAAACTGGCATCGGTTTATCTTAACTTCTCACCACGGAAGTAATCATTAAACCTGCCATCTGTGAAGGATTACTTTTACTTTAAGCGGTCTCTGTCTATTTGCATCTCAATAATACTGTCCATCTTTTCTGTTGTTTACTGAATGCATTTGTTAAATGTGAATTAGTAAATAAATACCTGTCCAACTCCGGAGAAGGTAAACAATGGAGGCTCAGTGATCAACAGATGAGAGCAAAATGTGTGATCAGCTTTTATAATATATTGTTTACCAAGATAGTTATATTTGACACGCTTTAATTTGAATACCCTGCGTCTAAATATAATATAATTGCAATGTTAGCAGAACGTTAAATTAAAAAACGTCTTAAGCGTGTTTTGTGATATTAAATGGACAATGATGACCTCCCGTTTAACCTTTGAAGTTTCTTTATTTACATTTAATGTAAGTAACAGTATATTAACTTTCTATACAATGCATCTCGTCGGTATTGTTTTTACCGAAATCCTTCCCTTTTCAAATCAATTCTAGGTTGTTGCAGTAAACTTGAATAATAATAAACTGAGATTCCCTATTAAGAATTCACCCCTATTATTAAACCTAAGCGGCAGCCATGGTCATCTTGTTTAACTTGTGTCAAAACGCAAATGAATATCAAACCTTGTTCCGTCCGTCATTGTTTATAGAAACCCAGATTCTCTCGGTTATTCATGTCGATTTTTCGTTACCATCCTGTTACTAAACACCAGGTTCATACTGGAAACTACCAGGCACTGGTGTGCTATTTGCATCTGGCTCAATGTATTACATTACTACTGGACTCCCATCATTTTCCTCCCCTGTTTTATTTTTGATGTGAGAATCTGATCTGAGCAGGTGGCGTCTGCCTCGGAGAGGATGTCCTTGTGCACCGTGACACCTTGTCTCCAGTGCAGGGTCACTCCTCATAACAAAGATCAACCATAAACACTGATAGTCGGGAAGTGCCTTTGTCAAACGCTTTCCAAACGCATGCGTGTGCAACACGTGGTCGCCTAACCCGCCGGTCACGTGACTCGCAACAGAAACCTAAACTTTCTTCCGAAACGAAAACGAAACGAACTCGCGTTGCTCGGTTTCTCTTCCCTTACGTGAATTGTCTGGTGGACGTGCCCTTTTACTTTACTGTTGTAACAGCTTTGCATCATTTCAGGCCTTTATAAGAGACCTCGGTGTGGCTTTCTTTCAGAAAGAAGGGGCATTTCAGAGGAAGACGTACAGATTGGATTAGTGTTTTCCTTAACAGTTGTTTCTTTGTATTCTTAGTGTACAGGTTTTGCAGTCCGTGTCTAAAAAAAGGGGGGCTCATATTTCTTTTCCTGGAGTTGTCAATCTTTATTTCGAGAGATCTGATCGATGGGGAGCTGCTGAGCCATCTTTTAACTCTTTTCCTCTCCAGACTGAGACTTTGCTATCAACTGCTGTAGGTGAGACCAAATCTGAGTTGTGCTTCCTTATTCGGGCTGTTGCTGCAAAAGAGGATGTGCTCAGTTTCATTTTCGATGTAGTACTTGTAAGCTCATGTTTTTGGACCTGTTTTTCTTGTTGTTTTTTCCCCCCTGTAGCCTTGCCAATAAATCTGTAAAGGTGATGGATTATGTAAGATTAATGGATCTTACTTCAATCAGGCCATAAATCAAACGTCCTCTAAACATGTCATCTTATTTATCTTGATATTTTTTAAATAGTGGCGTTTTTTCAAGCTGTTTAAAAAAATAATCAAAAATATTTGGTATTTAAAAAACAACAACATTTAAATGTACATGAAATGAAACTTCCTTCTAGGCTATTTGATTATAAGGGTTAAAAAAAACACATGATGTGGTTGGCTATGGTTTTGTTTTTTAATATACCTGAACAGACAAGAATCATCAAATATTAACATACCGGTAGTCAAAATAAAACAACTTATCAGAATCACATTACTTTAATAATTTCAGGCTGAAATTATTTGTTGTGGCCATTTGTTTAACTCTGGCAATAATAAATCATATCTATACATATTTAATCGAAGGAATAATATATCATTATGTAGACATAGTGAGCGGGAATAAAAAAGACCCATATTGTCAGGAAATAAGTCATTTTAAGTGAAGAATTTCTGTTTGGGAATAATAAAGTATTTCTTTTTTAGTAAACTCAACTCGATGGATGCTTGGATAGTTATTTCAATTATATGTAAAATAAAAACAATAAACAGAAGAGAGATCTCTGTATTCAAACAACAATTTCCTAGGATTGAAGAAGCCATAAAATGCCTTAATCAAAGTACATCAACGTGTCCCACACAGATTTTCGTGTTCGGCTTTACATTTAGCCATAAATGTAGAATTCGTCGCTGTTTTTGTAACTTTGGCCACAAATGTTCAGGGAGCATGTCTTGTGAGTTTCTCTGTCCTTAGTGCATAACTACAGATCACCAATCCTTTAACCCTCGCCAACACCCACGACCAACAGTGAGAATTGTCCTTGAAGTGCTGAAACATCAGCTCACCCAATATGACAAGAAAGTGCAGGATAGACTCTCATTAGATGGTTCGTGTTGGTGAAGAATTATCAGAATAGCCTGAAGTGTATCAATGATATTCATTTATTTCTGGACGTGACGCCACAAAGTGCACAAGACGTGATGTTGATTCTTGCCTGTGCTTTTGTTTGGGAACAGTTGACAGAAAAGCCGAGTGACTGCAGACTTGGAACAATCACAAGTTGTTATTTTGGTTGTCAAAAGTAGTGTTGCGTCAGGGTGAAGATGACTCGGGTCTTCAGGCTGCCTGCCCTGTCGGACTCTATTACTGTGATGAAGCTACGCTGTGTTTTATTAACGTGGTGTCCAGGCCTGCTGGGCTCTGTGCGACATACAGTCAGCCATGCTGACCAGGCCAGCCGGGATGAAACCCGATTCAGTATTGGGTGTCTTCTTGTTGTCCGTCTCACTGATATAGACATTATTGAGTGTTGTTAGCAGTGACACTCGAGGCAGAATCAATGTTTTTTTTTTTTTTTACCATAGAAAGATATTTGAAATTTACACTCGGCAGCTTAAAATGAACGCTTCACCTCACTGAATATATTCATGTGTATTTTTATTAGATGTTGGGGATTATTCAACCTCTGCAAGAAAAAGAAAAGAACGCACTCTCGTCTGGAGTGCCACCTAGAAACGGTCCCGGCTGTCACTGTCGTTTTTCGATGTTCTTGTGTCCTTGGCGCTGTCCTTTTTGTCTGCATCATTGTCTCACTTTCCCCCTCTGCTATAGATCCAGACCCCCGCATTAATTTGTATGGCCAGAAATAATACGGAATAGTCACAAGAAGGTTTGAATTATTAATCACAACCCTTTTATCCTGGGATTGCGTTTCATTGTGACGGGGAGCTACAGTGTGTCACCCTGCAGTATCCTTGTAGATTTACTCTTGTGTTATAATCTGAGTATATGTACAGCAACATCAACACTGTTGTCACCTTTTGGAGCTTATTCTCCATCTTCCATCGCAGCTGCACGTTTGATTCCTCACTTTGTGTTCAGCTGCATTTTGGAAGCTGAAGTGTAGTAATGCTAAAAAACTTGGCCTTGGCGCTGGTATAGATTTGCTGTCTTATCCAAGGATGCTCTTGTGACTGCTTGAAGGGATGCCAGGAGGGTTTGAAATCGTGTTCATTGGTTACAGAGATGGTTTTCATTTCTTTCTGTTGCTGAAACTTGTCCTAACTTTGGACTTTATTGTGTTTCAGGTGCTCAGTGTGCGGCTGTTGTTGCCCTGACGCCCTGTTTGTGCTTTGACGACGAACGCTAATCCAGAAACTGCACAGGCAACTGCAGCAGCCCCCTTAACGCTCAACCCCTGCGCTATGAGCAGAGGTAGAGGAGGGCCTTACAAGGAACACTACTATAGGCAGCCACCTTCCCACCCGCAGGCCAAGGAGAATTACCTCAGACCTGGCCAAGCATCAGACTTCACCAGAGCGGGCCCACATCAGATCTTGCATCCAAATTACTACAGCAGTTCAGGTCACCCTGGAGTACACTTACAGCCCCCTGCTCCCCTCACCCCCAACAGCCCCAGTAGCTCATATAGCCAGAACCACAGTGTCACATTCACACCCAATTCCTTTCAATACAAACAAGCAGCATTCCTAAGAGGGCAGAGTTCTGAGGCACCGCACTTCCAGGGAGGCCCACACAGAGGGGGGCCCTTTTTTCCCGGCAGACCAGCTTGTCCAGGCTACCAACCCCAGTCAGGTTACAGTAGCTATCCAAACCCCAGTAGCAGCCCGAGAGGTAGAGGGGACTATAGACAAGGTCAGAATTTTGTATACCCGCATGCAGCAGAACCCTCAAGAGGAAGATATTTCCCCCAGCATCCGAATCCTAACCAGCACTACGACAGACAATGGGGTGCCAAGACTGACTCCGTCTTTGACAACTTTCAGAGGTTGTCTCTTCACAACAGAACCAGTAAAGGACCAAAAACTTTTAACAGACGGTCTTCATCTGGCTCCAACAAAGTTGACATCAAGCTCACGCCTGATATCCAAGAGCAGGTCCTCAGAGCTTTGGTGGCTTTGAAGCCAGATGAGAGGATTCCCGCTAGGATTTTAGCCAAAAAGTTGCGTCTCCCCAAGAGCATTGTCAATAAGGCTCTCTATGCATTAGAGCACTTACAAAAGGCTTCTAAACAAGGAGAGACCCCTCCTGAGTGGTCTCTGTACAGAATACCTACCACTGGTGAAAAAGAGCATCTCTCAGAAGCTCGAGATTCGTCTTCAAAAGGCCCTCGAACTCCTGAAGTCAAGGTTGATCCAGAAACAGAAACCAGGGTAAAGGTTGAAGAGGAGGGCTCTGACACTGAATCCATTTCTTATTCCAGCACTTCGGCTGAGTCATTCGACTCTGAAGAGTACCAATCCTCACCAAACAAACAACGCCGCCAAGAACAGCATCCCAGCCCAACAAGCTCCCCCGATCCGGAGCTGAAGGTTGACATGATGCCGGATCAGAAGGAGCTCGTTATGCGGTACCTCTTTGAGTCAGGGGAGGCAACCGCACTTGTCATAGCGAAAAATCTGGGTCTTAAGAACACCAAGCAGGTGAATCCCACTCTCTACACTCTCGAGAAGCAAGGTGACATCACCAAGCATGGAGAAGTCAACCCGCCCACGTGGGAGCTGTCCACTCGCCGCAAAGATCGAATGGAGAGGAGCCTCAAAGCTGCACAGAGCATCGCCAAAGCGGAAGTACCGATGGAGGACGAGGCGAGTAGTAACAACGAGGGAGGAGGTTCCACGTTAGCGATACCGGGCCTTGAGCCGGTGCTGGAGGATTGTACACCAAAGCAAAGTGATAACGAAGCGGTGAGTGAAGTTTGAATGTGTGCTTCTTACATTGTTCTCAGTAGATTCTTCAAAAATGTTTTGTTAGTCTATGCTGAAATGATTGTGAAGCAAGTTTTTGTGCTTTTTACATCAACGAAAAAGAGGGAAAATGATGCATAAAAACCTCCAGACATGCACAAGTTAATAATAACATAAAGTTTGTAGGAGGACATTTTGTTAAAGCAGTTTCAAGTGCAAGTCGCACATTTTTAGTGCCCATAGTGAAGCCTTCGCAAAGATAACGGAGCTTAGTCTTGACGTCGCATTAATAACCTGATAGAGGTTGATGACAATGTGCATGAAGACCAATTCAACGAGTTTGAAATGCTCAGACTAGTTTGACATTGTAAAGCTGTTATCTCGCCTGGTTGGAGAAGATAACACAGCTCATTATAACAATGGCTCTGCAGGATCTGCGTCCAACTTTGCTTTATTGAAGGTAAAAGCTTCAGGGAGTTCATACGTTGAACTTGGTTAAACCAAGCCTCGGGATGCAAAATGAGGAAGTCAGAGCAGGGAGCGATGTACCTCAAACCTCTACGGACATTTAGAATCTACTCTGTTGAAAATTGTAATTAAAGGCTTCCTGTGGCTGTTTATAAACGCAACGCTGCTCTATTCCTCCGTGTAGCAGCCCTCCGTCACCCCGTGCAAAAGCAAAGAGACCAACGAAGGGCAGTGGGCCACCGACGACATCCCAGAATTCCTCAACGCCATCCGCAGAGAGACGGATGCCGATAAGCACATGGTGGAGAAGTCGAACGCCATCGGCACCGTCGCCGTGTCAGTGGCTGCGCCGCCACCCCAGAACCTTTGGGCCAAACTGCAGGAGGTGAGGCTGAAGAACCCCGTCAGCGGCCTCATGGAGTACGCCCAGTATCTGGGCCAGAACTGTGAGTTCCTGCTGCTTGACCAGTCGGGACCCTCCCACGACCCAAGGTCAGTCCGCTCTCATGTTTTGTTTCTTAATAGCTTTGCAATATTTCGATTCCTCTGATGTTTTATTCACCAACTCACTTTTCATTGCGAAAGCTATCTCTTATTGTGTTAAAAAAAAGAATTCATACCATCATGCAGATTAGATTAATGAAAAGGGGGCTACACTGTGTCAGGAATGAACATTTGACGCTAAATTCCATTTAGATATTTAGGCTTGATGTTTTTAAAATGTCACGAACGAGAAATACACATTTTATTAGTGAGAAAAAGATGGGCCTTCTATTTTTCTTTCACCAAAAAACAAATTGCATCAGCAATGTAGAGAAACACAATTACATATTTTATTTCAACAATTATGGTGTTCTATCTACGGCTGAAAAACATATCAATTACAATTTTTTTCCTTATCTCAGGCTCCAAGACACGGCACGAAGCAGAATTATTGATGAACATGCCCGTCTCCATTATTACATCAGAGTGAAACTGTCTTTAGCTGTGTCTCCTTTAAATATTATTTAGCTGTTGAATGCAAGCATCATTTACTCTGTAATGCATCGTTTGATTTATTTTGAGGCATTTTAAACCTGAATGAGTTATAACATGTCGCTACGGCCTATCTTTAAAGATGACATTTCCGGAATGAAAAGTAGGAATGAAATGTACTTTGCTTCCTCAGCTATATATTTGTATAACAGTATATCAACATGCAGCTTTTTTTTTCTTTTTCTTCCGTTAGGTTTCGTATGCAAGTGATGCTCAACGGGAGACTGTTTCCAATCGTAGAAGCTTCCAGCAAAAAAGTTGCAAAGAAGGACGCGGCGGCGGCGACCCTGCGTATCCTCGTTGGAGAGATGCAGGGCGGGACGAGCGCCGGGGACGAAGGACACGCAACCACCGGGGACCAACCGGCCGAGGTGCTCGCTGACCCCAGTGTGAGTTGTTCAGTGCAAAAATAAACCTCGGTGAACCTCGTCTGTGATTGGACAGTCGGGACTGCAGCTCTCCCGAGGGGAAACTGCAATGAGTTGTATGAGTATTTCTTCTTTTTCTTTGATGCGATAAAAGGCCCGGGGGTTTGGGTCATGAGCAGTACACATTGCCACTTCCTGTCAACTGTTAACTGTCTGTTATTTAGTCATAACATGGTAACAGTTATTGATAGGCTTGTTGCTTGTTAAGTGTCACGATTAAAGTTTAGGTAGCCATATATTCGGTGATTATTATTATGAGTTTTTGGCTCAAAGTTTATCACTTAACAGGTCGATGATACTTTGCGTCTTCTTTTTACAGGGTGCGGTTGAAAACACAGGGGCCACGTTAGGGTCCATTAGTGTGGAAGGCATGACGGAGGGACCTCGTCAGCTCCTGTCCCGCTCTCTGCCTGGCGGGAAGAATCCGGTGTCTGTCCTGATGGAGTACAGCCAGCGCAGTGGGAAGCCCATCGAGTTCATCATCACCGGGCAGGCAGGCCCCCCGCATGACCCCAGGTACTGGCGCTTTGCACCAACTCCAGGAGAAGACGTTGGCCTCCACGCTCCATGGTTGTCATTTTGAGATCCTCTTTGCAGTTCCTCAGACATTTCTGCTCCAGGGAAGCAGTTATTTTATGCTCATGCTCTCCTCGGTCTTGTAGTCATATGACAAAGATACAATCATGTCTCTGTTTGTCTACTCTTTTCAGTTTTGATTAGTTTTGATTAGTTCTACAACCTTGGTTTTTGGGGGGTTTTTTCCTGTTAACTTTCTGAAAAAAGTTGTATCTTTCTGTTTTTGTTACTACTGGTAGGAGTTATTGTTATCCTGCCACATGTGCTCATTTATTTAAGAATAACAAGTACTAGATTAATGAAGTGTGAAGTGTGTGAGCTCAATCACAAACCAATATAATTATCCATTACCCATTCCCTCTTGCACTCTGTTCACCTTCCCCGTCCTGCGTTCAGGTTTATGTACAGGGTGAAGGTTGGAGAGAGCTTGTTTGCAGAGGCCTCGGCTCCGAGCAAGAAGGCAGCCCGCCAGCTGGCAGCAGAGGAAGCTGTCAAAGAATTAATGGCTGACGGGAGACTGCAGCTCAACAAGGTGCTGACTGAGGCGCAGAAAATACTCCTATTAAGTTTGAGATCTCTAAAGCGTAAAGAAAGATGTTGTTATCTCCATCACATTTTGTGCAACAGTTAATTGCTCTATTTTCCTCCTCCTCCTCCTCCTCATCTCTCTCTCTCTCTCGCTCTCTCTCCTGCAGCCTCAGCTGCCACTGGGCACTTCTAGCGATGGAGATCTGGGTGCTTCTGGGACATGTGCCTCTTTGCCGCCCCTCACGGCAGATGAGCTGCGAGCGGCTCACGAGGCCGGGGTTGGGGACCTCATCAACCACTTGAACAACAATGCAGTGTCAGGTCTTCTGGAGTACGCCAGAGCCCGGGGCTTTGCTGCTGAGATCCGGCTGGTGGGCCAATCTGGGCCACCACATGAGCCCAAGTATGTGTGAGCAGCTGCACGAGTGCACAGAATGTCTCCTTAAAGATGCAAACGGCAGATATTTGTTAAATATTCTTTTTGTAACTGAGGGCTATGGGGGGAGAGGAGGGAGGGAGTAGTATCCCTTCATACTGTAGCTTCTGTGTCAAAACCTCTTCTGTTTTTCCTTTCTCTGCCTAATTCCAGGTTCACCTATCAAGCCAAGCTGGGCGGACGCTGGTTCCCTCCAGTCTGCGCATCCAACAAGAAGCAGGGGAAGCACGAAGCCGCAGATGCCGCGCTGCGCGTTCTCATCGGGGAAGCCGAAAGGGCAGCCCGCACTGGGGAGCTTATCCCTGCTGAGGTGCGGGATTTAGAACAGTTCCCTATATTTCATCTCCAGTGTTGAGAGCCTGGCAGCTTCAAAAGAGCTTCTCCTCATTCATAATGGGATTAAGGCCGTCCATAATGGGATGAATGAAATTGCAGAGCGTAGCAGCAGGTTTTCTTTTTTCCTGATTACCTGTGCTGAAAAGTTGAGCTGAAAGCAATCTGCAGTAAATGCCAGGAAGATAATCAGCAAAAGACCCAAATCAACTGCTATGACAAAATAGCAGAAACAAGTTCATAAGTAATTGAATCATTTAACATGATTCATAGCCAGTGTGAAGTAGGCTACACACTTACGTGGCAATTCAATTGCGAGAGCTTCACATGTAGAAACTGCTTTGCTACGATGCTGTAAAGTACAGTACTGTACAGATGTGTGTATATACTGTATTAATCTAACAGGATTTATTTTTGAAGAGAGTATCATACTTCCAGTCATATCAGAGGTGATAAAAGTGAAGCTTAGTGAGTGTAGCTTGCAGTTTTTAACTTGCATAGAAAAATTACTGATTTTGAAAGTTGAATAAGTTTGTTTTTGGCTCCGTAGACATTGCATTTGATTTGTAGAGGACAGAAACACATCTCTTTATTGTATAGGCCACAGACCTATGATCTAGTGTATAAATATGATCTCAATGGAGTCCTCATCCCAACGCCAATCTGTTTGGGATTACATAAAGAGACAGGGGAAAGTGACCTAAATATAGAGAAGATCTGTGATTATTCTTTAAAAGTGTTTTAGACAATGTTCTTGTAGGGAATCTGTCTGCAAGTTCAACCTTTTAGGGTTCAGAAATCAGCCACAGTGAATACTGATTCACTTTGGAATGTGTGAAGGGATAAAGATTAACTAACAACGCCACCACTTTGAGAGAATGTTTGCCTAAAGCTGGCCAATGTGAAATGAAGCATTTGTTTTCTAACGACATGTTGTGACATCAGTTTTTTTCTCGTGCTAAATTCTGCACACATGGAATTACGAGGAGGAGATGATGTTGATTATAGATGCACTCTTACAATGTGTCTCATCTTGCATTTCTTTCTTTGGCTTCCAGCTGCCAGTGAGCGGCAGCACTTTGCACGACCAGATCGCAATGTTGAGTCATCAGCGTTTCAACGCCCTGACCACACGTATCCAGCACAGCCTGCTGGGACGGAAGATCCTGGCCACCATAGTCATGAGAAGAGGGGAAGGTCTTGGAACTGTTGTCAGCCTTGGAACTGGTACGTCCTTCTCATTCAGCATATGACCTACAAAACAGGTTCAAAATCAAACAAGGAATTCTGTTGAAACGGGGGAAAAAAAATTGCTGTCATTGTAGTTTTCCTTGATGTTAAGTTTTCTGGATATCTGTGCTCTCAGGCATTCACTGTCATCAAGCCACAACACAACTAGGTCACTGCAGAACTGAGGGGCATTGTATTGTCGTGTACTTTGACATTGAGTGTCCTTTTTTTCCTTTTTTCCCCTCCTGTCAGGAAATCGCTGCGTTAAAGGCGAGGAGCTGAGCCTTAAAGGGGAAACAGTCAATGATTGCCACGCGGAAATCATCTCAAGAAGGGGATTTGTTCGGTAGAATCTCATCTCTTCCTTCTTCATCCGTGTTTTTTCTTCCTCTTCTAAAAATGCCCCACCTTCCCTTCAGACCCAACCTACGGGACATTATTTATAAGTGGTTGTCTCGTCTCCTCTTAGGTTTCTGTACAGCGAGCTGCTCAAACACCATGACGGCGGAGATGACAGTATATTCGAGCCGACACAGGACGACAGGCTGCGGGTTAAATCTGACATCACCTTTCACCTCTACATCAGGTGGGCGATCATGTTTTTATCCGTCCTTCAGAGTTCTCCTCTTTCTTTCTTGTCCATTCGTCTGATGCCTTTTTTAAGCGGCGGGTCACTTTGTGCGCGGGCGTCATCCAATACCTCACGCCTCTCCTTTGTCTCTGATCTGCAGCACGGCGCCTTGTGGCGACGGCGCCCTCTTTGACAAGTCGTGCAGCGAGGCGGGAGACGAAGTGGAGGGCCACCAGCCTCTGTTTGAGAACGGCAAGCAGGGCAAGCTCCGCACTAAAGTGGAGAACGGCGAGGGGACCATCCCCGTGGAGTCGAGTGCCATCGTGCCCACCTGGGACGGCATCCAGCACGGGGAGAGGCTGCGGACGATGAGCTGCAGCGACAAGATCCTGCGCTGGAACGTCATGGGCCTGCAGGGGGCGCTGCTCACCCACTTCCTGGATCCAATCTACCTGAAGTCCATCACACTTGGTAATGTCAGCAGTTGCCTGGAAAGTTGCACAGATGAGTGTCCGACTTGATGCCACCGAAACTAAATGACCTCTCCTTCGCTCTACTCCGATTTCTGTCTCTTCACCCCTCAGGCTATCTGTATAGTCACGGCCACCTGACGCGAGCCGTTTGCTGCCGGCTGGCCAGAGACGGCGACGCATTCACCCAGAATCTCCCCTCTCCCTTCAAGTTGAACCACCCCGAGGTAATGGAACACGTTTTTGGCAATGTCACACTTGGACATTAATCAGGAATATTGAGGTCGTTCTCACTAAATTCTTCAATTTAGTTGCCAGCTCTTCTATTTGTGCCCACACAGCTGTTTTGTTGTGTGTCCCCCCCCCCCCCCCCCCCCCCCCCACCCACCGCTCCTTTTATTTAAATTTGGCTCATTCATCAATTAATGAAGAGTATGCAGGTCACTGTCCAACTGCCGGGAAAGAAAAGAAGTATTACAGCAGCTGGCAGCCGCACAAATCTTGTTTTTTTTTGTTTCGTTTCATATTGTTGGAACACTCACATCAACTGGCTGCATTACCTCACTGATACGTGCATTACAAGGCTTATTTTGGAATTCGTGTTTGACACTGAAGGACAAAGTGCACCCCCACGGATCTAAACGTGTCCATTCTCTCCTCGCTGTCTCCCCCACACCACACGGCCGGACTGCAGGTGGGCAGAGTGAGCGTGTACGACTCCACACGTCACACTGGGAAGACCAAAGAGTCCAGCGTCAACTGGAGCTTCCCAGACCAGCATTGTGTGGAGGTGTTGGACGGGACCAAAGGAAAACAAGACGGGTACGTTTGAATGGAAAACAAAGCACTGAAACACGTTATCATGTTGTTTCTCAGGGTATTGCCTAGTCGCGCGTCAGGAATGCACCACTTTGTTATTTGTGAGGCCAATAACTGTTTGTCCTCACAACCGGAAGGCCACATTGTGACCATTCCACCACACGATTTATCAAGATTATGGCTATTGTCGTCATTTGATGAAAGAAACCAGCTGTATGTCTCAGCATGCATGCATCTCCTGAAAATATATTTAGTAGTGCATCATTTCCAGTTGGTGTTTGAATCAAAAGTGGTTCAAATGACTCTTTGGCTGCACTGTGGTGCAAGAGCGATACCTGCTATATATCAATTTAATGCTGCTATGCAGACCTTTTGCAATTTCTCAATTTTAATGGGACAAAAGCTGTACTTTATCTCTGCCGAACTATAGATTTTCAGTGACGTCACAGCGTTTTACAATATGTGGTTAAAATGCTTTCCATGTGTTGTTTAGATAGTTAATTCTCATGGCGTCACGTGACCAGTCTTGCTGGGATACCACGCGTCTTTTGTTGAATAAAAGCTGTCGAATTACGAAAGCCTTCATTCGGCAGCAATTAAATCACCCGAAGCGCTCAGCGGGCATTGACGTAAGCTAAATGGGAATCACTGCATGAACAGGAGAGAAAGTGTGTCCTACCAGCATGCCTGACAAACTAGGATGTTTCTCCCAACTGTAACGTCTGTTTCTGCATTTTTAATCAATATGAAGCTCAACGGCCTTCAACTGTCTCCTGTCTAGCAACAAACTGGCCGTGTCCCGTGTGTCCAAGTCCTGCCTGTTCGGTCTGTTCCGCGCTCTGTGCCAGCGGTGCGGCCGAAACGACCTGCTCTTGCTGCCCTCCTACGCCCAGGCCAAGATGTCGGCCGTGTCCTTTCAGTCCGTGAAGCAGCAGTTCTTTGAAGCCCTGAATGTCCACGGCTACGGCGCGTGGATCGGCAAACCGCTGGAGGAGAAGAGCTTTGAAGCCGGGGAGGGATCCGGGAACAATGAAGCCAGCATCTCCGTGGGATACGGAAACAGTAGAAACGGAGGAGCAACTGAGTTTAAGCAGGACGAGGCATCGAGCACGGCGGGGGCGCTCTAATATATAAGTAATAACGTGGATGGGTATAAAGCACATGGCAGTGGCAGATTGGAAAAAGAGAGGTGGATGTTTCAAAAGAGGAGGACATCAAACGCAGTGAAGCCAGCGGCCAGAGCTGTGTCTCCTCAAGCTGCAGAGGAGGAGTGATGGAAAAAGACATTATAAGTCAAGGGCAAAGCCTAAAGGCTGAGGGCGGCTGAGAAAGAACTGTAGGGTGTACAGAATATCATAAACACTACGTGGGAAAGAAACTAAAGTCAGTGTGTGACCATGGCAGACACTGCTACAAAGCTGGACTCCATCGATGTACAGTTTATTATTGGGCCCCGATTGCAGTTTAATTTTGTTTTTATTAAAGTGGATATATATATATATATATATATATATATATATATGCTTGATGTGTTTTATCACCTTTGCAGTTGTAGTCTGCTCCTGGAAGGGTTCCCACTTTTTTTTTTTTTTACTTTCTTTTGTGTAAAACAGCAGGTTCACTGAGCTGTTCATTACCAAAAACTTTTAATGTCACGTAACAGTGTTTGTAATCCTTTTTCATTTATTTTACGAGTTTGTGCATGTAATGCTTTTTTTTATTTTTTATTATTAATACTCCCAATGAATGGCTACTTGGTTGAGGAAGCAATCGGGTGCCTGTCAGCAGGACATTTTGGTTTTTAAAACTGCCGTGACTATTTCTTCCAGGAAATTAGTCCTCACTCAGTTTGCAGCCCCCCATCTAATTGTACAGAACATTTTGCTGTTCACCAGAACATGAATGAGGACATAAACGGTCTGCTGACTAACATTTGTTGTCAGATATTTCAGGCCTTCAGTCCCACACATACTCTGAAGGCTCTGGTCCAGCTGTAATGTGAACATGGACTGTAAACCCCACAACTGTCTTTACTACTTCACATATTGTTGCCATGGTTTCCGTTCCTGAAGCGTATTTCATTGAAGTCCTCAGATCGGTCTCAAATTTTGCTTTTCAGCATTTGTGTTGAAAATAAACAATGTCACGATCTCCACGGACAATATTTTTGTTGATTTTGCTTGTGTGTGTGTGTGTGTGTTTTTCATTGTCTCACTTTTTTCTTGAGTTTTGGGGTCTTCAGAAGCGGGTCATGCTGCAAAAGCCTCAACAGTCCTGCCTGTATATCGTGTGTGCATGTTTTTTTTTTTTTTCCTTTTACATCACGATATAAACAGACTTTCCGGTTATCTCCGATTATCCGGTTATCTTAGTTGTGTCTGTTCTTGATTTAGCTGATTGATGCAATATATACATCAGGTCCATTCAAATACATGAACACACGACAAGTGTTACAGTAGGGTCCAAAAGACTGAGGCAAACTGAACTAACTCGAGCATCGAAGACGTTTGTTTTGGTTTTTTTTGTTTGTCTTGAAAGTAAAGAGACGTTAAACAAGAACTGAGATGTAATGTGCATCTCCCTCTCCCACTCTATATGTGTAGGTTCAATGTATATATCTTGTAAAGCGTCTACACTTTGCTTTCCTGAAAAATGAATGATTGAAATTTCATATGGTGTGTTTTTTTTACATATAAATTTTGGACAGTTTAAAATAAAACCGGTAGCAGTCTCAGTCTGTTTTGTCATGTTTGTTTTATTTGGATTATATTTGTGCAGAAACAACGTGAAGAAAAAAACAAAGGCAGAATATTTAGAGTGTGTAAATGATGTTAAGAAGCCGGAGCTCCTGTTGTCAGGGCGGCGCTTCGCTGCACAGCCTCTTGCAGTGCTTCAAACAATCAGCAGGTGGAAACGTACACACACCTTATGCCTCCGGGTCTTGTTGGCGTGAAGAACAGGCTGCAGGAGCCCCGATAATCATGATGGAAGCGACACATAAGTCTCTCGACGCAATGACCTGTGAGCTCCTTATCATTTATCACATGAACATAGAACAGATTCTCACACAGATTCGGCTCCACTAATATTTCTTGCATACTCCTGCATCATGAGGACGTTGAAGTGTCTCTACTTCTGACCTTCATGGACCAATTAGACTTTTAAACTTTGAAGGCGAAAACGTTTAGATTTATGCGTACACCTTTAAAGGTACTGTAATTCATTGTTAACCCATTCACTGCTGCCTAGAAAGTCTTCGACTGCATATGATATTGATAAAATTCAGGAAGTACCAGCAAGCAGAAGAAAAACAACATCCAATTAATCTGGGCTGGGCTCTTGTGTGGAATTTGAATCTTCTCCTTATGTATGTATGAGATTTCCCAGGCTCCGAACATGATCCAGAACCATGCATGAGATGTTGAACAGGAACTGTTGGGAAAGTGTGTGTGTGTGTGTGTGTGTGTGTGTGTGTGTGTGTGTGTGTGTGTGTGTGTGTGTGTGTGTGTGTGTGTGTGTGTGTGTGTGTGTGTGTGTGTGTGTGTGTGTGTGTGTGTGTGTGTGTGTGTGTGTGTGTACACCGTGTTTGATAACTAAACTGGATCTAAAAATGGATGGAAACAGTCACTATATGTATATATATATATATATATATATATATATTTATTAATTTTTTTAACTAATGTGTCTTTAAGAAAAAGCTCATCTAAAAAAATATTCTTTTGTGTGTATGGGCTGAGCTGTGGGAATGGCTCCTGAAATCCGTCCTCATCTCTGTGAAAAACACCGAAGTGGATGGAGCCTTTGGTATTTCTTACGTAACATTCAGACTCACTGCTGTCACCTGAAGCTCCAAAATGGCCTCACTTGAAGTCTAAAAACAAAATAGCAGCTTTCTTCTTCTTTCCTTTTTTCCATTGATCAAAGCTACAATAATTGTCAAATATGCCACTTTTATGTGAAATCACCTCCAATCCTGTAAAACTCAGGCGACGTCTCATCCTACATTCGGAGGCAGCCAATAGGGATGGGGTTTGGTTTTTTTCGGCCTCTGATCTTAGATCCTACATACCACAATTTAGATTGACTATTTTACTCTTAAAACATTGTCTGTATTAGATGTCACAGTCCATTGAAACGACACACAAAAGGTCTCTCGTATTTAGTGTCCATATATGACAGTGTAAATGGACCCAATGTAGAAATCACAGTCTCAATAAAACCAGATGTTGGAGTGTGATTTATGTCCTGAGTGAGAGAGGAAGTAACAAGTTGTAAAGTCACTTGAAAAGACGACACAGTGAGCCGTTCGACAGCCCGTCTCAGTGGGAACAAACACTGGCGTGTGGAGTAAAGCTTGACTTCAGTTCAGCAATTTTTGTGTCTGTTGAGGGACACAACGATGGCAGCAATACTGCCAACCAATCAGCATAGTGGTCCATAAAGTGTTTTATATAATCCCCCTTAAGCAGTCTGCTTTATTAGAGGAGGACGTAGACAAGAGTGATCCTAACAATCTGCGGGAAAAGAAAACTACGGAGACATTATCGAGGCAAACAGTGGCCCCACCACTTTATATGTTAATAACCTCTGCACCTAATTACAGTCAATCTCCGAAGAAATCAATCTGATTTTTCTCTGGTGTTTCTCTGGCAATCGTTACAAGCGCGTGCATACACATACAGATGCATGTTTGCGCCGTTGACATGGCCTTTGTGTAACGACCGGGGCCTGTTTCAATCAGACTCCTTGCAGCTCCAGCCGGATTCGTACTCTCTCTCCTGGCAGGTGTTAGCGTGGGGTGGGGGGGGGGGGGGGGGGTGAGGGCACTAATGGCGGAGGGAGAGGAGTGGAGCACGACGGAGGGAGGAATGGCCGAGTGGAATGAGGCTGCATGAAGTGAAATATTAGTTCAGACCGAAGGCCTTAAACAAGCCAATCGATGCTCTCCAATGGAAATAAATGAGAGTGGGGAGGGAGGGAATACATGAGTGCCGGGTGGGGTTGGGGGGGTGGTGGTGGGGGGATTACTCAGGTGCTATGCTGAAGCAGTACAAGATCATAGTTTCCTAAACTGGATGGAGCGTCACATTGTTAAACCATCAGAGAGACATGTTTATGTGTTGTGAAGGGGGGAAAGCTGCTATTTATAGTTTTAGCCATTTGATACAAAGATGTAATGGAAGTGCCATTAAAAATAATACAATCTTTGCAAACGAAACAAACCAATAGCCTCCAAATGAATAAATGTGCTTTTGTTTGCAGTGATTATTGCATAAGTGGCTCTCAATGGGATTGTATTAAAATCATCACACAAAGCATTAGAATAAGTTCAAATACACACGACCGCGTCTGTGTAATTGTGCACGTTCATAATCGCAATCTAAATTCAACCAATTAAGATGGAGTTTGTCAAACAACCAAAATGTCACAGACTGTCAGCACTTGCGAATCTTAAACGGTGCCTTCGTTTGTACTCTGACCTTTATTTTACATTCGGACTGGCACAATCTGTCAAGCAACAAGGTTTGACTGACGATCTGAATGCAACACTTGGCTTGGGTGTGAAAATACAAATCTAACGTGACATTTAAGGTGCAACTTTGCTCATTTGTTCGTTTTAACCAGAGTTTCTACTCTGTGAAAGGACAGCAGGGAGAGATTAAAAAAAACAATTATTCCAGTAACAATGGAAATGGCTGCACCACACTAGCTGTCACTGGTCCAGTGACAATTATACTGGTATCATTGGCAGGTTTAACTTCTGTATATGGGAAAGTATGTTATTTGCTCAGGCTGTAGTCGAAAGCGACAGATTGAAAACGTGGGTTTCATCGGCTTCTGTTCCCGCTTAGTTGAGAAGTTGTTGGTAAACTGAGAAGCGAGTTGGTTCTTCCGTATGTACATGTTTTTAAATGTATATAACTCATTCAAATCTGGTCATGTAACTCAGCTGAATGTTGAAATCAGAAGTGCTTTGTTTTTTAACTTGGTGCTGAAGAGCAGACATTTTATACTTTACATTGTTAATATGAAAACATTTTTAGTTTTATCTCTATTTTCTTAATTAACTAAAGTTCATTAAAATCAGAGTGACATTTCAGGTGATTGTTCTCTGTGTTGATTTTCTTCTTGATTAAAGTAGTTAAATGGATCTTCACACATGCAGTTTTAGAAAGCTTACATTTCTCCATTCGGAGTAACTTATAGATTGGATTTGAGCACTTTCTGTCTCATGTTTGCACATTAGTCATCTGGTTGTGTAGGTTTCCTGCACTGGTGTCCTCACAAAGTCCAAACACGTGGATTCAAGGCTGAATGTAGACTCTAAATTGCTTTTGGCGTTAATATGTTGGACTGTGATGGACTGGCGACCTGTTCAGCGAGGACCCTGCTGGGATTGACTCCAGCAACAGTAAGGTGTTTCAAATGGCTTATAAGATATTGATTTACTTGATGAATGGATGGATTGATGGATTTAGGCTGTATCCACAATATTTCTCTTTCAAACAGAAGTAAATAAGGTTTCGCCGAGCGTTATAAGAACTGCATGTGTGTAATTCATCTTCATTGTTTTGTTGCTTTTTCTTCATATAATTCATATGTATGTTACAAACCTCCAGATTATAGAGAATCTGTTGATGATGAACTGAGGTAGTAACAGCTGAACCTCACTGGACATCATAGTGACCCACACAGTGCTGACAGTACTTTACTTTTATTTGCATAATAAAGTAAAAACTACAGTTTAAAGGAATAACTATTGACTATATAAATCACTCACTCAACTCTTTATAATAATGGCACTTTGGCTCTACAGTGACTGCAAAGAATTAACCAGGGATTCTTTAAGTGTGAGAGGGTCTTTCTCCACACCATGTAATCATTTTTGGTTGAGTGCCGGACTTTTTTCTGAGTTTTCTTTTCACATAATCATAATAATTTGCACTGTAATGACTGAAAACACACATCTTTCATAAGTCAAATACTATTTTTTAGAATTGTATGATATGTGTTTATATGTAGTCTGGAAGTGCGGCAACTGCTATATTTCATTACTCTCATAAATTCAGTTGTAAAAATCTGTTTCAATCAATTTGATCGTTTTGTGACACTTTTTAATCATCAAAAAATTAAGATGTAGGGAAAAGAAATCCCCTGGAATCTCTGATTTTTCTTGTTAATGCTCCTTTGGTTTCCTCTCACAAACCTTCAGTTTTTACCCTGAAAGTGCAGCAAAGTGGTGATTTGGTTTGTTTACGATATTGACAAAGTACCTCTTTTTCCTTTCCAGTTTTTTTTTTTGCAGAATAGTACTTTTTAAAGTAGACGTCACAAAAAGTCTGGCAAAAATCAAGCAGTGTCACTTAGCTGAGAGATAGCGGACAGCTGACTCAGGGAGACTGCAGTCATCTCAGACACACACAGACGCGAACCCTGCATAAACTTTACTATCGCGCTGACACTTTAGAACTGTACTTAGCATCAGAACTCCTGAAATACCTTCAAATGTTAGCATGATGACAGCCGCACACACTTGAAGGCATACTTACTCAATAGCCTCTTCAATCAAGGGTGACACATAGCGCACGATATGGCCGGGAGCCTTGACTCTCTGCTACCTGTACATTAAACATTAAACATGTTTAAATTTGACCTGTTGGACGCATATTATGCCACAAGTCCTTCCCACCACCTTGTTGTTTCCCTATAATTAGAGGAGAGCAGGGCCTTCGCTGTGCAGGGAAACAACCAGTGTCTTTTATTTTTCTTTTTTTCTCTCTCTCGTTTCTTGCTCCTATTTTTTTTTTTTGCTCCTAATCAGTAAGAAATGGGCCGAGAAGTGGGTTTGGCATGATTCCACACATCCAGATACATCTCGCATTCAACAAGGCTCACTAATTGCTGTTTCTGCCAACTGGGGAAGAAAATAAAACAAATGAGCAATCGGAGATTACAGCCGACAGGACCACGAATGGGGATGTCATGTTCCCACATAACTAACTGATCTGCATTCCGAGCTCTGGGTTTAAGGTACGAACTGCGAACCGAAAAATCCCCAGCCTGCAAAGTCTTGCAGCCTTCATGGAAAACTGGCAACGAGTGTGGTGGATAAGATCCGCGCAGCCGCGTAATTTATTGTAAGTGTCAGTGTTTAAAGTAGAAATATTTTTATTGATACATTCTCCATTTGCAGGGAGGTCTGGAGCCCAATGTTAGACAGGAAAATAGATTCTTGCCACATAAACGAGGAAAGTATTCGAACTTATATGTTAAAAATAATAGCAGGCGCTTAAAAGCATACTTGCCAAAAATATACACAACATGATGCATTTACAAATTGCATCAAATCCTAAATTGTGATTGGAGCCGTCCAAAAATTTACTTTTTGTTTGTCCTCCAAATAATGACGTCAAACATCTGCCTTAAAGCCGAGGAAGCAGAAGAAAAAGCGCAAACACTGTGGAGCATCAAGCCCTTGCAGCCTTGTGTTGATTTTCTTACAGCTGAATAAGGAAAAAGATAGTGATGTAGACAATATGAATGTTTTGCAATCAGTTGATCTGAACACTTTTGGCTGCAGGGCCCCAAAGACTCTTTACACGGTTATTATAAGGTCAATCGCTATGAGTAGAAATGTGACGCTTAAAATCTTTATTTTCATTGTATTTGATGCCGACTAATCCTTGCTCCACCACTACCACCCCCATGATCATCCTCACGATTTCGCTTTGATGCGCAACACTGATCCAGCTCCATTTCCCTGCTGCATCACAGACTCTTGACTCGAAGCGAAACAGTGTGACTCCCACCGGAAAACATGGGAACGGCAGTCAAACTGGCCAATTCTCCTTAGTGTCTCCTTTGTTATTTTTACACTCTGCAAGGTCGCGTAGCCTCCAGGTTGGATTGAACCTCGATGTGCGCCGGCTTTGGTCCGCAGGCCGCGTGTTTGACACCACTGCCTTGAACCTGCGAGTCGCAGCGCAGGAAAAATATTGTCCCCGAGCATTAAAGTGTCAGGGAAACTGTGTATGAGTGAAAACTTGGTGTTGTCACTAGTCTGCTGACTAGTGGTTTTCTTTTTTTTTCTTTCTTCTTCTTCTTCTTCTTCTTCTTCTTCTTCTTCTTCTTCTTCTTCTTCTTCTTCTTCTTCTTCTTCTTCTTCTTCTTCTTCTTCTTCTTCTTCTATCCAGTCAGCAGACAGCTGACACAAACACACATCCGGTACATCAGCTTCGCCACCACAGCATTCACTTTGCCGTCATGCTGACACTGTAAAACTGTACTTACCCTCTGAACCCTTCAAACACTCTCAGACATTAGTAACCGACAGCCGCCACACTTGCGAGCAGAGCACTTAACCAACCAGCTCCTCTCTAACAGGTGTCGTTGGAGGCTACATGTAAAATTGCTGCGTATCCTGACTTCCGTTGGGCGTTGGACACAGTCTGACTCTGATAAAGCTGCTTGCGCTTGTTTGTGTGCCTTGAGTTTGTGTCGCTCCTCTCATTAAAAGGTCACGCGTCTTGTTCGATGTTCTGCACTGATTGCCCGCCACTTAAATGGGAGAGTGGACGGCTCTGCAGCTCCACTGCCTCCCTGGTACCTCCGAACCTCCGTCGTCTCCCCCGTTCATTGGATTAGATTAGTCTCTCTCAGGCCGGAGGATCGGAGTGCCGTTTCCTGAACAGAAATCCATCTGCGTACTGCAGTGGGGTTTTAGGCCGCGGCTTCCAGGACCCTAGTGCTTTCTGAGCCATTAGGATACAATGGAGCCGGCGTAGACCAGCGATTAGAGGCTGTCTGATAGAGTGAGGCCAGTCCAGCAGTCTATTAAGACGAGCCATGCACTTACTCATCACTGCTAAGATATTTATCATCAGCGTGGTCAGCAACAGGTGGTCATCTTTGAGAGGAAGAGAAAAATCCTTCACCGAGAGGTCATTGAGTCACGTCAACATGAGGTTGTGTTACTACGTTCATTAAAATGTTTAGTTCTTTTTAGGGGGCTTTTAATCACTTGTGCATACGTAAGTGTTCCATTTCAACAGGACTGATTACTTCTTTTCCTGGACATTTCCAAGATAATTAGAATAGATTTTGTTCTCTTGGGTTTGTTTGAAACCTCGGACATTAAGATCCTTTTTAACTGCACTAAACTACACAGTGGTCTATGAAGTGGTTCAAAGGTTTAAAATAATAGAGCAGCAGTAGTTCTGATATTATTTTAATGGGTTTTATTGTCTGGTAGCTGTGGGGCTTTATTCACGTTTTTATGTGATTGGATTGTTTTAGTTTATATGGAGAGTACTTTACAACATTTTACCAAGTTGTAAAAAAGATATGTTGAAAGTGGAAAAATTCCCTCAAATAGACTTGTAAATAATGATGGATAAAGGGAAGCAAGATCCAATTTCATTGTCTTGTTTCTTTTGAATCAGTTTTATTTCTTTCTTCTTAGTATTTGCACACAGTTTTTGAATGAACTCTTCTTGGAGGTTGATACAAACATCGTGTGGTTGGAGAACAAATCACAAACCGCCCTTTCTTGATATGAAGTCTTTGGGTTTCTTTCTGTATTGCCAGATAGGCCGACACCGTGTTGAGATAAACTCTGTCACAATCACATCCACGACCCTCGGATCTTCTTTACATTGAAGATGATATTTGATTGTTTTTGTTGTTGCTGTCTTCTTTTGCAGAACACATTTCAATCAGATTCCTTCCTGTTTATAACACTTGATGGATAAGTGGCACTTTCGCTCACCCCTGCTGTAAAAATATCCTTTATTTATTTGGATGTGTTCACTTTGAGTGCCTGAAAAACATGTACTTTTACGGGGGGGGGTTTCTACTTTGAAAAACACATTTCTAAAACAGCCTTTTAGGTTCAAGATGAGCTTTAGGCACTACTTATTTATTAACAAGAAAAAATATAACTTTCCAATGATCAATGACCGTTTTTTTTTTTTTCCTTTTACAAACACCTTACATTAGAATTAGGTCATCAACTAATTATTTTATTTCTCTTAATAAATTCACAGTGAGAGGGGAGCGCATGGTGGTGTAGTGCTGAGCACTGTCACCTCACGGCGGGAGTACACCCATTTGTACTCCGGCATGGGGCCTTTCTGCGGGAAATGTACACGCTTTACCCTTAGCATTTGTGAGTGTCTTCAGAGAGCTCCTGTCTCCCCCACAGTGCAATAACACACATACATTTCAGATAAGCCGGAGAGTCTCAAATGCCCGGGGGCGTGATGGTGAGTGTGAGGTTGTCTGTCTCTCTGTTTGCCCTGTGGTGACCCTGGAGTGACCTGTGCAGAGCGCACTTTCCCTGCGAAAATAGCCGGGATGGGCTCCTGTGAGCCGCGATTGTGAGGATGACCTAGTTGATGAAGTAGTGTAGAAGATGGATACTCCAGATAAGAGATAAAGATCATGGTGTTAATTAGTGCTGAAGATAGTTCATATTCAATGCTGAGATAGTACGGCTTCTAAATCACACCACATAAACTCTGGTATGACAGCAGAGGTAAATTTCAGAGGAGAATATTAAGAAGCATGCAAATGTGTTGGAAGAAGTTGATATAATCTATCAAATTAAACAAGGTACAGACCGGAACAGGGTAGTTTTTAAGAATGCGGCTAAAACTGGCAGTTGTTTTTCTCATAACCTTTTTTTTTTTAATTGCTTGGTGTAACATGCATAGATCCAACACAATGCAGTACTACAATAATATTATGCAGACTAAGTACAAAACGATCGGAACTTTTAGCTCACTCATTAAATGTTTGCTTTCATAGTCTCTGGATGGATATCACCGGCGCAACATTTATTGTAAAATATCTAACATTTTACCCTGTTTTGACAGTGGTATTAGAAGGATTTCATGCCTTACGTACAGATGTTTAAAAACTCCTTAGCTTAAAAGCTAACCAATGTCTTTTGAATGGATAAACATGCATAATTCACTGTGAAAATAAAATATGTAGCAGTAAACATAAAATGGATGTGGATGAACTTGTAGAGTGTTGAATTTATCATTACTTTCTGTGCTAATGTGTGTGTGTGTGCGTGTGGGTCTGTGATGAAGAAAAATCAGTTGTTCTTCCAGTGACTTCATAAGAGTTGTTTCATTCATGATCCTTATTGTATTAATTTCCAGATGTCCTCTACATCTTCTTCACTTCTGCACGTCAGTCTTCCTGCATTTCCTCCCCATCCACCTGCTCATGTGTGTCGGTTAGTCGTACATCCTTTATATTGAATCATTTCTCCAAGTGGGGCTTTTATGTGGCTTCAAACTCGGTGGGGGGGGGAATCGTGTAGGGAGATAGCTGGAGCTGACTCAGAACTCATCTGTATACTACAGCGTTGGCATAGCAACTGTCAACCCACTATAATGTTCTCGTCGGGTTTTTGTTGTTGGGAGCTATGAATGAAACGAGTAGCTGAGTTTCACTATGGAAAATCACTGTGTTAAGTGGCACCTTGGATTTTAATAATCAAGACAGAGAGGCTATTCAAACGGCGATCGATTTATTTCTTCTTCATGTGGTGCACCATGCACCACATGGAACAGAAGAAAAACTAAATTCTCTTTAGCTCCACATATAATGTAATAATAATTCACACATGAATCATAGAGTAACTTTGCATCATTCATGCAGCATAAAGCAGTGATATCAATGTCTTTATTTTAATTCATTCTCAAGTCGGCGTAGCAGTTTTTGGATTGGTCTCTCAACAACCAAGGGCTTTGGAGGGAGGACCCTGTTCTCCATGAGGTTTTCTCAATCACTCGTCCAAGTTGCCACTGATTTCTTTGGAGGTTTTCGTCTTTGATAATGACAACGTCATTCACCGAGGTTGTGTCGAGGTGCCATTTCTGTCTGTTGAATACGTTCAGCAGATACTCTTTTTTTCCCCCCAGTGGCTCCAGAACTGTTTGATAAGACTCTGAACTCTTCTCCACCTCTTTGTCACATACATGTGTGTATACTCCCACCAATTACCCAGAATCCATTGGTCTGTAGCTCCATTAAAGTCTGGCTTCGACCCCTATGGCATGTCTTAGCAAGGAAGTGGGACACAATGAGCTTAGTGATGTGACAGTTATGTATTTGGCAGAATGACTGAGTGCTTGACTTTGTGACAGAGCGATGACTGTTTCAATGTCCCACCAACACTGCGAAGTCCTTCAGACCAGATGGGCTCGAGACTGAAAAGAGCAAGCTCTTTTGTGCCCTGAAGAATGTTTATCGGCTTATTACTGTACGATCTTATCTACTTCCTCAGCAGGCTTCTTACGCTCCTCAATAGTCATTTGCTCACTGTGTTGTCTGTCTTTACGCCCCAGCCTCTTGATTCTTGCAACTACCTTGAAAAGTGTTGTCCAAGAGCATAACTGATTCAGATATTGAGGATGCCTTGACAGTTTTTGGTTGGAAGCACCTGGATTGTCTTGAGTTCAGGGTCAAATATCTGTTGGGGTTCTGAGTGGCAGCTGTAATCCATGCTGTCACAGCAAGATTGTTGAATGAACGTCTGAAGCACAAAGACTTTGGGATGAGTGATCAGCAGGGACTTCTGCAGTATCCACATAGTGCCACTGACTGGGTTCACTGTTCTCTTGGCAGTGGAACACGGCTTTATGCCAAATATGTTCAACTATATTTATATCGCACCAAATACAACACAGTAATTTGTAAGTGCTTTGAACAGAGAGAAACCCAACAATCAAATCCACATGAGCAAGCTAACTGTAAGCTTTAGTAAATAGAAAAGTTTTGAGTCTGGCCTTAAAGGTAACGACTGTTTCAGCCTCCCTAACTGAAACTGGGAGCTGGTTCACATGAGGGGAGCCTGAAAGCTGAAAGCTCTGCTTCCCATTCTACTTGTTTCCTTTGAGGTAACATCTTGCTTTTGCCATCACAAGGCTGCAATGGACCTAATCCTTAGTCACTTTTGTACCTGAGGTAAGAACATGCACAGTATCCCAGGCAGCTGCAACTGTTCTCTGACAATGTTATGGAAGTCATGTGGGTGATAGCGTCTTGGATTTGAAACTTCTCTCAACCTGTGAAGACCGTCCACTCCTCCCACCATGGTTTCATATCTTCTGGGATTGGATTATCCCATCCATGCAACTCTTGGAAGAAAGGCTTTCCACGTAGCCTGAATAGAGCGATGAATCCAAGTGGGTCGTCAAGAGAGGCAATGACAGATTGAAGGCTGATCCCTCAAGCTGATTTTAAAGCTGAAAGTGTCCTTTCGATTGGCCATTGAATGCTGAGTGCACGCTCTGCTGGTGTTGGATCCAATTCTAGAGGTGTGGTAGTTGCTGCTCTTCCTGACAGATGCTTCCTCATTACATTCGAGTAGAATGTATGGAGGCGTAGGCCTCTTCTTTTGCACAACTTCTGTGACTCAGAGATCAGTTTCTTGGCTTCAATGGCTGATGGGACACCTACTAACCATCATCAACATAAATGTTTTTCTCCACAAATGTTTAGGCAACATGACACTTTGTGTTGCAGTGTCAGATGTTCCAAGCCAAAATTTGCAGATCCTGGAGACGAGGCAGCTCTGAAGAGATGAACGGTACATTGTGTGCTAGATACACAGAGATAGATGTGATAGATGCCGCGATGTGGACGGTACTTCATTTCGCAAGGTGGCCTTCGAGGGATTTAAAATGTGATATGTGCATCTCGTAACAACACCAGCATCTTCTAGTTTGCTTCTTGGAATTGCCTCTTTTCATTATTTACTTCCTTGTTTTCATGGGTTATTTCTCACACCATACGTCCGACATGCGCTGCAGGGGAGCACTGTAAACGAACCTTTTCATTCAAGGCCCCCATCATTTTTCACCTGTCACTCCTTCCTGCCTTCACTGCCCCCAAACTCTCCGTCTTTCCACACTGCCCCCTAACCTCTGTTGACAATATTAGGGCTTGTGATGGATAAACAGTGTGGCCTGCCACCATCCTTATTTTCTGTCAGCTCTAATCTCCCCCCGGACCTCTGCCACCCGTTTTCTATTTACCATGCTTCATTGTGTCGTAATGTGCTTGGTGAACTCTCTCTTGGTTTCTTTGCTTGGTACCACTGACTGAGCCTGGAAACCAAGTCCATTTTCTCTTGCATGCTTTTATTTGGGCTATTCTTTGCATAATCTGAATGGTGTTTTATGAGATGAGTTATAAATTCTGGATTTTTCTTTGAGATGATTTCTGTTCGTTTTCACAGTAAAAACACTGAATTTTATAGATATCTATATGACACTTGGCAATGGCAAATGGCAATTTTCCAATGAAACCACTCCAAACTTACAACACTCAGAAAATGACACAAACAGAAGGTAATCTAATGTGCACTGTACAAATATTGTGTTTAAAATATATATATATTTTTAATTGTCTTCAATAAGATCTTATGGGGAAGTGTGCCTGGAATTCATACAAGGAAACAAGAAGATGTTAAAACTGTTGATAGAAATCAGACAAAAATAGACCATTTGAAAATCTGTTAAACACTGACAATGTAAAAAATGATAATTTTTCTGAAAGATTTAATTTAATAAACATATCAGGTCATGGTATTCATATGCTTCTTAACATAACTGTTCATCTCTCAAGATATATATTTCACACCTTAATCCAAGTTTAAATCTCAGTTTAATCCCCCTTCCTATTTTGAAAATCATTCTTAAATGTACCTTTTATGTCCTTAAATAACAATCATTGTAATCTTTTAGTGATATCATTTTTTGTTGGGAAGTATAATCATTTCATTATATTAACACAGTTTGATATCAAATTCATAAAATTAGTTAGACTTTATGAAAGAAATGAAGAATACTGTATCTTTAAGCCTCATTATCTCCACCTCATTGTTTCCCGATAGCAAAGTGAAATAAATCATTGAATAATGGTTTAGATGAGTGTGGTTGCAGGCGTGACTTTTGACCTTTCCTTGGGCCTTCATTTGGAGGATTTAGAGCTTATTAAACCAGCCACTCTTCATCACTGACCCATTACCAATCTGCCCGGTGGGCACAAACAACACATTACATTGTTTATTCCAAGTCATGGGGAAGAAACAGTCAGCACCGTCATATTTAGACAGCCACACATGGAGAGTACACACATACAGAAAGGACAGAACAAAAAAAAAAAGCTCAGATGCAAACACATATTGACATTGGATTAAAACATAAATGCATGGAGGTCACTTACATGGGCTGACTTTTGCTTCATGCTGTGCAGTGAGGAGTTGGGATGTGGCTGTTGTTGGAAAAATACTTACACTCATCCTCCTCATGATATGATTTGCTTTATTGATGTCTGTCAGGTTGCATAATTGTAGGATACTTTGACCTGGAATGCTCTAATCCGCTCCCACACGCTTCAGTGTCTGCTCTCATCCGATTAAGGTGCACAAAGCACGCAGAGAGTCCCAATATTAAACCGATTACGCCAGGTAAGGCAGCCTAATTCTATAATGCTGCATTTATACAGCTTGGGACAGTTACAAACAGATTCAAAAAGTCATATTTCTCAGTTCAAAGCAATCAAGTGACCATTAGAAACATGGCTGCCTCCAGCAATGCTGCCTGCTTGCTCAAAGAAAACCTCAGAGGGGATGAAATAAAGTACAGGAGGTGGAAAAAAAAAATCCCATGAATTTATTAAGCCATTATTTAACCAGGAAAGTAAGAAAAAAAACATTGAGATCAAAATCTCTTTTACAAGGGTGACCTGGTCAAGAGGTCTGCAGCACACATGACGTCATAAGATTTATGACAAATAAAACAGAGTTAACATAATACAAGAGATCCATAAACAAAATTTAAATGATAAAATGCAGATTTTTAAGGCAAATAATAATAGAATAAAGTGGAATAACATTTTAAGAAAATTATTAAACAGTAAAAATGTTAAAAAGCCATATTGTTCAACAGTAAAAAGCTTTAAAAACACAAGCACTGATTTATTGATCCTCGCTCTTTGGAGAGTAATAATAAATGGAAGTGATTTAGGGAAACCAGTTTGGACATTTTAGTTTCAGTTTGAAGATTATTGCAGGTAGAGGGTGTCATGACCTCCACCTCTGGCTCTGCCTAGTGGCAGCATTTTTTCCCTTCCCCCTCCATCCTTTCCTTTTTCCTTGGTGGGCATGTGCTGCATGCTGTGTGAGGTGTGGAGGAGTGCAGGGCTGATTTTCTGAGTGCACCTGCGGCAGGGTGTGGCTTCTCTCAACAATGCACCTCTCTCTCTATAAAGCTGGCATCAGATGAAGACTTGGTGTCACGCCATAAAAATACCAACATACCGGACCTCACCCTGCTGCACCTGGCTCCTGACTGTGACTCTGTTCTTGGCCCACTCCAACAGCTTCACCACAACGCCACCTCCCATGTCCTCCAGCGCCGACCACGCCCTTCTGCATTTGCCGCTTCATTCCCAGCAGTGTCCTCATTTAGTCTCCCGCTGGGTCCTAATAGTTTTGTTTGGGTGGTTCTTGGCTGGAGTCTTTATGTTTGTCTTGGTACCTCTGAGTTCAGTTTTTCTAGTTTAAAGTACCTGGGTAGTCTTTAGTTCTGTCTCATTAGAGTTCTCCTTTCCTTTGTATTTTGGTTTTGAGTTCTTTGCCTCATCACTTAATAAAGTGTTATGAGAGTACTCCTGATTGCTGTGTTTCTGTCCGCATCTGAGTCTCTGAGTGTGAACCGTGACAACACGTTCCGACCATGATGAACTCAGCGGACAATGTGACCGGCACTGATCAGGCCTCTCAGGTACCCCTCCCAGAGCAGGCTATGACTAGTCACGGCGCCATGTTGGGTCGCCACGACGTGCTACTACACACTTTAGTTGAGAGTAACAATGCGTTGTTGAATCAAGTTTCTCAGCTAACCAGCATGGTTAATTCAGTAGCCACAGTTATGTCTGCATCCTCAGCTGACCCGGTAGCTACCGTCCCCACTCCTAGCTCAGCATCTCCCGACACAAATCCATTGCAACTCCCATTTCCTTGTGAGCCCTCTGTGCCCGTGCCGGAGCATTATGCTGGAGATTTAGGTTCCTGTCAAGCATTTCTTACTCAGGTCTCCTTGGTGTTTGAGTTGCAGCTCCTGTCTTGTGCCTCTGATAGATCAAAGATAGCTTATTTGGTGGGGTTGTTGAAGGGCCCAGCAAGGGATTGGGGAGCATCTGTTTGGGAGAAGCAAGGTGAAATATGCTCCTCATATTCAGCCTTCACCAATGAGATGAAGAAGATATTCGACCCCCCTGTTCGGAGCCTGGATGCCGGAAACCACCTTGCCACCTTGCGGCAGGGGGCCAGCAGTGCAGCGGAATTTGCCCTGGAATTTCGTACCCTTGCCATGGAGAGTGGATTCAATGATGCAATCTTGCAGAATGCCTTCTATCGAGGCTTCAACAAGGAATTGAAGGACCAACTTGCAACAGGAGAGGAAGCTGCCGACCTGGATACCCTCATCGCATGGACAATTAAGCTGGATAATCAATTACGGGAACGCAGACGAGAACGCAGCCAGCAATTCTACCCCACTGCAACCCGCTTCTCGAACCCGGTTCAGGCAAGTCCAGTGAACTCTCCGTCGTCGGAAACAGAACCGGAGCCAGTGCAGATTGGGTGGGCGCAACTCACACCTCAAGAGAGGAGACGACGCCAACCCATGAATGCTTGTCTGTACTGTGGCAAGACTGGCCATTACATTGCCACCTGCCCCACCCGTCCAGCAAAAGGGGGTGGCTCACCAGTAACGGGAGGAATCCAGGTGAGCCAAACCATGACCTCCTCCCCTCCACGTCTCCAGCTGGCCACTTCTCTCTGCTGGCGAGCTCAACCTGTCCCCGTTAATGTGTTCATTGACTCTGGTGCCGAAGAAAACTTCTTGGACAGCCAACTCGCTGAGCAGCTCCAGATCCCAATTGAGCCTCTCGAAGTTCCTGTTGAAGCCCGAGCACTAAATGGTCTTTCGTTAGCCCAAGTCCAGTTCCGATCTGTCCCTGTAAGGTTGGTGTTGGCTGGCAATCATCATGAGAGTCTGAGGTTTCACATTATAGATCATTCCAACCCACCTGTAGTCCTGGGTTACCCCTGGTTGAAGCTGCACAATCCCCAGATAGATTGGAGCAGAGATAAGGTTTCATCGTGGAGCCCCCAGTGTCATGCCAGCTACCTGCGGCAGGGTGTGGCTTCTCTCAACAATGCACCTCTTTCTCTATAAAGCTGGCATCAGATGAAGACTCGGTGTCGCACCATAAAAATGCCAACATACCGGACCTCACCCTGCTGCACCCAGCTCCTGACTGTGACTCTGTTCTTGGCCCACTCCAACAGCTTCACCACAACGCCACCTCCCGTGTCCTCCAGCGCCGACCACACCCTTCTGCATTTGCCGCTTCATTCCCGGCATTGTGCTCATTTAGTCTCCCGCTAGGTCCTTATAGTTTTGTTTGGGTAGTTCTTGGCTGGAGTAGTGTGTTTGTCTTGGTACCTCTGAGTTCAGTTTTTCTAGTTTAAAGTACCTGAGTATTCTTTAGTTCTGTCCCGTTAGAGTTCGCTTTCCTTTGTATTTTGGTTTTGAGTGCTTTGCCTCATCACTTAATAAAGTGTTATGAGAGTACTCCTGATTGCTGTGTTTCTGTCCGCATCTGAGTCTCTGAGTGTGAACCGTGACAACACGTTCCGACCATGATGAACTCAGCGGACAATGTGACCGGCACTGATCAGGCCTCTCAGGCACCCCTCCCAGAGCAGGCTATGACTAGTCACGGCGCCATGTTGGGTCGCCACGACGTGCTACTACACACTTTAGTTGAGAGTAACAATGCGTTGTTGAATCAAGTTTCTCAGCTAACCAGCATGGTTAATTCAGTAGCCACAGTTATGTCTGCATCCTCAGCTGACCCGGTAGCTACCGTCCCCACTCCTAGCTCAGCATCTCCCGACACAAATCCATTGCAACTCCCATTTCCTTGTGAGCCCTCTGTGCCCGTGCCGGAGCATTATGCTGGAGATTTAGGTTCCTGTCAAGCATTTCTTACTCAGGTCTCCTTGGTGTTTGAGTTGCAGCTCCTGTCTTGTGCCTCTGATAGATCAAAGATAGCTTATTTGGTGGGGTTGTTGAAGGGCCCAGCAAGGGATTGGGGAGCATCTGTTTGGGAGAAGCAAGGTGAGATATGCTCCTCATATTCAGCCTTCACCAATGAGATGAAGAAGATATTCGACCCCCCTGTTCGGAGCCTGGATGCCGGAAACCACCTTGCCACCTTGCGGCAGGGGGCCAGCAGTGCAGCAGAATTTGTCCTGGAATTTCGTACCCTTGCCATGGAGAGTGGATTCAATGATGCAATCTTGCAGAATGCCTTCTATCGAGGCTTCAACAAGGAATTGAAGGACCAACTTGCAACAGGAGAGGAAGCTGCCGACCTGGATACCCTCATCGCATGGACAATTAAGCTGGATAATCAATTACGGGAACGCAGACGAGAACGCAGCCAGCAATTCTACCCCACTGCAACCCGCTTCTCGAACCCGGTTCAGGCAAGTCCAGTGAACTCTCCGTCGTCGGAAACAGAACCGGAGCCAGTGCAGATTGGGTGGGCGCAACTCACACCTCAAGAGAGGAGACGACGCCAACCCATGAATGCTTGTCTGTACTGTGGCAAGACTGGCCATTACATTGCCACCTGCCCCACCCGTCCAGCAAAAGGGGGTGGCTCACCAGTAACGGGAGGAATCCAGGTGAGCCAAACCATGACCTCCTCCCCTCCACGTCTCCAGCTGGCCACTTCTCTCTGCTGGCGAGCTCAACCTGTCCCCGTTAATGTGTTCATTGACTCTGGTGCCGAAGAAAACTTCTTGGACAGCCAACTCGCTGAGCAGCTCCAGATCCCAATTGAGCCTCTCGAAGTTCCTGTTGAAGCCCGAGCACTAAATGGTCTTTCGTTAGCCCAAGTCCAGTTCCGATCTGTCCCTGTAAGGTTGGTGTTGGCTGGCAATCATCATGAGAGTCTGAGGTTTCACATTATAGATCATTCCAACCCACCTGTAGTCCTGGGTTACCCCTGGTTGAAGCTGCACAATCCCCAGATAGATTGGAGCAGAGAAAAGGTTTCATCGTGGAGCCCCCAGTGTCATGCCAGCTACCTGCGGCAGGGTGTGGCTTCTCTCAACAATGCACCTCTTTCTCTATAAAGCTGGCATCAGATGAAGACTCGGTGTCGCACCATAAAAATGCCAACATACCGGACCTCACCCTGCTGCACCCAGCTCCTGACTGTGACTCTGTTCTTGGCCCACTCCAACAGCTTCACCACAACGCCACCTCCCGTGTCCTCCAGCGCCGACCACGCCCTTCCGCATTTGCCGCTTCATTCCGGGCAGTGTGTTCCTTTAGTCTCCCACTGGGTCCTTATAGTTTTGTTTGGGTGGTTCTTGGCTGGAGTAGTGTGTTTGTCTTGGTACCTCTGAATTCAGTTTTTCTAGTTTAAAGTACCTGGGTAGTCTTTGGTTCTGTCTCGTTAGAGTTCTGCTTTCCTTTGTATTTTGGTTTTGAGTTCTTTGCCTCATCACTTAATAAAGTGTTATGAGAGTACTCCTGATTGCTGTGTTTCTGTCCGCACCTGAGTCTCTAAATGTGAACCGTGACAGAGGGGGCAGAAAAACTAAAAGTTTGCTTTCCCAGTTCAGTCCGAACACGAGGAACATGCAGCTGAAGAATGTCACTGGAGCGAAGGGAATACTGGCGATACTGAATACTGAATCGATGGATGATGAACACTTAAAATGGAAATACTGCTGTTTAAGGGAGCTAATGTTTAAGGGAGCTAATGAGTGATATTAACTATAAGATAACAAAATCTGACCATTTTTGATATAACAATATTTTGTATAATTGTTATTTTTCATGTCTTAAATACTGTCTAAGAACAAAGAGTTAATATCTTATACACAGCAGAATGATAACATATCTGTGATTATATAAATCTTGTGAAAAGAGCTATGATGATGATTTGTTGTTATTATAAACGTTTGAATGGGAAATTTATGATTTTCTAAGCTATGTTTAGTTATTTTAGTAGTTATTGTATATTTTGTCAGTATAACCCTTTTTTTTTAAATTATTATTGTTGTTCACTAATTTCCATTTCCACATATTCATATATAGCCAGCACTGGTGGCGGTGGAAATACTTCATGGTTATCCATGGTGCAGACATTAGATACAGATATTATGTTAGGATGTCAGGCATATTTTGGGTAATAAACTAATGAACCATTCTTAGTTTTAAGTCTCATAATTGTCCAATTAAGCTGTGGAATTAAGATCTCTCTGAAAAGATTTGGTGAACTGCCAAAAAAAGCAAAATAGCTTTTACAGAAGGGCAAAAATTGCTATTTAAACCTGTCTGAAAGGGGTTAACGATAAAGCTTTTAAAATGGTGACGGAAACTGAAATGTCTACAAATGTAATAACATATGTAATCTTTCTAAATTGTCATGAAACAACCTTATGAGCTGACCTGTCCTTATCATGGACACTGGACATTTATTTCGGCTTCAGGCAATTTTTCTTGGTAAAGAAGCAAAAACAGTTTATAAAGGTGGCTGACTCTGTCTACTCTATATTACCATGTACACTTTAGTGCTTGAACTTGGTATTGATAAGGATGAAGTGAGAAGGTTCTTGAATTTGTCCTTTTAAGTCATTTTATTGACACACAAATGTGTTTGGAGCGGAACCCTCCTCCTCACAATATCATGTCTGGGGGTTTGTTTATGTTTCGTTTATCTGTTTGTTAATTTTTGAGGTTTTTGGTTGTTTTTTTTGTCCGTTTTTGTTTGTTGTGTGAAAGTGAAAACAGTTGTGTAGATGTATTTCGGACGTGGTCTCACTGCGTCCTTCAGCGGGGTCCTGCAACAGGTGCGACCAACGACCGAACGGTGCCATATAGTCTTTATTATAGTGACAAATGCCACGTAGATCACATGTGTGTTTGTTTTTTTCCGGGGGCTACAGTAAAAATAATAAGCCCGAAATAACCCCCGGGCGCGATACAATTCGACTTACAAATCGTGCCACCTGTTTTCGTCCGCTTTTTTCTCCTTGCCGACTTCGTCCAATGGGGACGGAAGGCAGGTCTGGAGGCGGAGAGAGGAGAAGAGGGAGAGAAGTTGGAGGAGAGAGTGAGAGACGGGTAGGAAGAGACAGTGAAGCTGTGCGTTGAGGCAGAGTCGCTGGAGTCACATATTAAATCCCAGACTTTCCGGCTCATCCGAGGGACCGTCAGCCGCGCGTCTTTTCTCCAGCCGCTGCGCGTCTTATTATTATTATTATCATCATTATTATTATTATAATTGACGCGCACGCAAGCCAACAGGTTGGGCGATTTTTTTTTTTTTTTTTTCTTTTTTTTTTTTCTTCTTTTAAATCACCATGGATTATTCCTCCTCATCTGCTGCTTATCTCCGCTGACCGGATCAAAATGGGAGCCATCGATACATCAACCGGTGACTGAGAGGGGAAACGAACTGATCGCGTCAAGTGGAGCGCAGGCGGAGGAAACATCTGCGGGGAGCGACGCGTGATTTCGCGAGAGGCGAGCGGAGGGGACCTGTGGAGGAGCCTGCATGAGAGGGGGGCACGCCAGGAGATGATGGCATGGCCGTGACAACATGAAAAAGAAAAAGTGTGGTGGACTGTTTTCATCCAGCCAGTGATTCAACACAACTACCCTGGGGGACAGGGACTGAGAGAGAAGAGGTCGGAGGTAGGTAAAGAAACAGACAGGGAGGATGATGATGATGATGATGGTGGTGATGAGGAGGGGATGGGGTGGGGGGGGGGGGGGGGGGGGGGGGGGGCGTGAAGGTGTCTGGTTATATCATACTGAAAGTAGGTTATTGTTTTGGATCAATCAGATGCAGCCAACTTCTACTGAACTGAGGGCTTTTCGCACAGACAGCACTTGTCCTGCTTCCAAAATTGTCTAATTGACTGTGGGAATAAAATGCCCATCATCTCTGAGCCTGATCTCATTTCCATGGTGTAAAGCCGGAGGATTCGCACCATCCTCCTGGCTAACAAGAATGTAACACAGATGACATTTTATGGAATAGATTGCTGGGAGCATTGTGGGATGTGAGAGAACAAGAAGGCACTGGGAAACACACACACATACACGCAGGAGGAGAGAGAGAGAGAGAGAGAGAGAGAGAGAGAGAGAGAGAGAGAGACTGGGCAGCTGACTCAAATGTGACTCAAGAAAAACATATTCCCCAATTATGACCACTTTTCTTCACTCGGTTGCCCCGTCATGTCATACGTCTTCAGCTTTTTGGAGTTCAGTCTTCTGCCTCGTTTGTTTTAACCGAACGTTATCCTTCACGCTGCTTCCTCTACCCCCTCTTTCTGTCTGTCCTTTTATTATTAACATAATGACAAAGACTCAGATTGTCCATCATGATATCTTGTGTCTCCTTTTACAGTACTTCTGCTTTTTGTGTGTCTTTGAACATAGAGAGGCGGGTTGCCAGAGCTTTGACTATGGAGCCTCCCCCTTCTCTGAGCTTGGCTCTGCTCGGAGGGAGCGAGGACGAGGACCAGCGCTTCCTCCTTCCCCTGGGCAGTATCACACATCCCTCCACCGCTGGCAGCCAGCCAGGTTCAAACCACTCCAACCACATGGGAGGATCGAGCCTCGACCGTCTAAATGGCAGCACCCCATCTCAGTCGCCTGCCACACCCAACCTGCCTCCAACGTCCCTCCCCAAGTTGCCCCTGTCCTCCTCTGGAGCGCAACCTCTGCCACCGCCCATCCCCAACGCCCTGCACCCCACCAGCACCCCACTCTCTTCTTGCTTGGGCTCACAGCACAGCCTGAGCGGGGACAACTCCCCAGTCTACAATGCCCTCTTCTACTCCTCCCACTCGCCGTCCATGGAGCGGGAGAGGGACCGGGAGCGCGACAGGGACAGGGACAGAGAGAGGGGCTGCAAACACCGGCAGGCCAGCCCTCTGGTTCACCGCAGGGACAGTAACCCCTTCACAGAGATTGCCATGAGCTCCTGTAAGTACACAGGTGGGGTCATGAAACCCCTGAGCCGCCTCAGCGCCTCCAGGAGAAACCTCATCGAATCAGACAGCAGCAGCGAAACCAAAGAGGGCGGCGTTTCAGCTGTTGCGGGGGCGACGGCCGCCGGGGGAAACGAGCGACAACGCGAGCCCCCTCCTTCCTACGCGATGACCCAGGCCTCCACCAATCAGCCCCCTGTCCAGAGTCCCCCAGAGATCGTCATTTCATCCAAAGAAGACTCGCCGTACCCCAGAAGTGGGTATGACATCACCGACTCCACTTCCAATCAGATGTCCATCTACCATCAGAACCACGCGCTGGTGGAGAGCCGGCGGGCGCAGCCGGGGCGGGGGAGCCGGCAGGGAGGGGTCGGGGCAGTGGGCACAGGGGCCCGGGGCAGCACCGCCAAGGCTTCCAAACGAAAGAACCAAAACATTGGCTATAAGCTGGGCCATCGCAGGGCACTGTTCGAGAAAAGGAAGCGGCTGAGCGACTACGCCCTCATCTTTGGAATGTTCGGCATCGTCGTCATGGTCATTGAGACGGAGCTGTCCTGGGGCGTGTACAGTAAGGTGAGCATATGAACCAGTGACACAAACTGACACTTTCCAATGAGTTCAAAATCATAAAATTCAGGGACTCCGCAGTTATGCAGCAGTTATGCAATACCTCTACTCCAGGAGAAACCTCGCAAAGTTCGTCTAACCCTGACGATGACGTGGCAGAATCAGAACTTATCTCTACACATGCAGGAAAAGTTGTGCAATAAAGTATGCCTTGGGAAATGAAGTGTAGGAAAACACGGAGCACACAGGAAGGATTCACTCCCTGTCGAGTTGCATCATGGGAAGTGGCCTGTGCTGGTGAACACTTGCAGAAGATAAAAAGCCCAATTAGCTTAACCACTGCTGCTTATAAAACTTAAATGTGCCCTCCAATAGTTCAGTATCTCCAAAAGAGGTACATTGACACCACAGAGGTATTTTTTTAATTAGTATTTAAAAGTATGATTGTAAACTACTGGAAATCTCCTTTGATAAAGCTAAATGATAGCTCCATTAAACCCTCTGTACTCGTCGACCACTGGCCGGGATATAAAAGCATAAATGTGTCCCATTGTGGCATTTCTGCTCAATTTCACGCTTGTCCTTTTCTGATAAAGCAGGTGAGGACAAACGGCATCTTAAAGATTTAAATCAGTGACATTAAAGTAACATACGTGACCCCAAAGGTCGGAGAGATACTTCATCCAACAAGACAGTGGCAAAAATAACCATTTGGCCAGTAAATCCAGTATCGCTCCATCTCAACAAGTTTGACCTGAAGTTGTTGACGTGCTGCGTTCACTGTAATGACCAAGCTTGTCTGTTGCCGCTTCTGGGTGACTAAATGTAGAGGACATGTGGAGGGATTATCTGGAGGAGGCCAGGATCTCATTTGTCTGTGTAATGGGGAGTGTAATAAGCTGAATTGGCCCCTGGCTGGTTTTGCCTGTTTATTTTGGTTGTGTACGTGCACGTACGTGGTTGTGTCGATGATCCTGAAGCATCTCGTGCTCACCTTCCTGAAGTTACTTCTTCTTCTTTTCTTTTTTTCCGATCTGTTATATAACACCCGGATGCATTTCTTCAGTTAATAAGGTGGAAACGGCCACTTCCACTCCTGTAGCTTGTCATACATGGATCATTGATCGTGTGAATGGGTGTGAGGGATTATACGAGTGCAGACAATTACAGGTAGTCCATAAGACAGTTGGGTGTGTCTCGCATCCCTCCCACTCTCCTCCTCTGTCGGTACTCTGTGGTCTCTGTGGTCGGTTCTTGGTTTCTTTCCGTTACTGTCAGATCACGAAGGCTCAGTCTGCTCTCTGTTACCAGCTGTGCCTTTGCCTTTATCCCTCTTTGCCTCTGTCTCCATCTCATTATATTCATTGTTTAAGAAGTAGTGTCTTTTTTTTTTTTATTAATGAAAATTCATGGTCTGAATGTCTCTCACAGTCCCTCCTTGTCTCTCTTCTTCCTTGCGGTCGGTTCCCTGCTTCTTGAAGGAGATGGCTGTCTTCTTTTCTCTTGCTCTGTTTGTCCTTTTTTTCTAACTCAAGTGCACGCCTGTCTCTTTAGTCCTTTTCTTTCTTTCATTTTTTTCCCCTCCCTTTCTTTCTCTCTCTCTCTCCCTCCGCTCCTCTGCTCTTGCAGTGGGCGTCGAACTGGGGGAGTGTGATCGGAAGAGAGAAGCGGCTGGGCGAGAATGAAAGTCTGTAGAAGGAGAGAAAAAAATGAGAGGCGATAATGAAAAGCCTGATTTAGGTTCTTAAGTTACAATCAATGCAGCCCTCATCTTGAATAGGCAGCGCTGTCTATCAATAAGGAGTGACGTGAATTTGAGCTGGCTGATCACTGTGATTAGCGGCGCTCTTACTTTATTGATTAATCTATGACCATTACGATATCCCGTTAGGAACTGGAAATTAAAGTTAATCAAGATTTCGGGTTGTAAGGAGAGGATCCGTTTGCAAACGCTTTAAAATTCAGTTCAAAAGCAGATTATAAAAACATCCTCCCTATTTTTTTTTTATTTCCTGCTTCTGCATTTGCTTTCTGTCCAGCAGACACCAACGTCCGATCAGACAACTCCAACTCTCACTTAGGTAATTGAGGTGGATGGCAGCCTGCTGGTTGTTGTGAAAAATGGATAGAGATCATGAGGATGAAAGAGAGATCGGAAAGGAAGATGAATGGGAAGATAGTGCAGGGAAAGGTGGAGAGGTTCGGGCAGCACTTTAAAACACTCTGGAAGTGAGGGGAGCCTTTGAATGATTTCATATATTGATTATTGATAATGATCACGCAACCCACACATGTGCTGTCTGCCTCTGCATACACAGGCTGTCTTTCTGAGTGGCTGTACTGTGAGTTGACAGCCGTCACTGGTGGTTTGAGAGTATATACGGTCATATATACGGGGAAGAGAATACTTTTATCATATATAAGATATACTAGGGGTTGGGGTGTCTGACTGAATTACCCCCCCCCCCTCAAAAAAGAAAATGAGGATTAAGAAAAAGGATAATAAGTGAGATTCACATTTTTAAACTAAACTCTTTTTATTTTTTAAAGACATTCTTAGATGGTAGTGCAAATGAAGTGAAGACAATTTCAATGATGAAATAAACCAGCTGTAACAGGGACGGCAGCTACAGGATTATTCCATATATGCTGAACCACCCGCATATTTAGCTTCTGCTTTCCAAGTAAAAAACCCCGAACTCTTTAAATAAAATTTCAGGTGAAGCTCAACTTTAACCACAATTTGCTATTCAAAGTGTGCGCGTGTATATATGTAGTGTTTTTCTTTTGGTTTTTTTCTCCATCCTTTAACAGTAGCTTTTGAATAAATATCACTGTACATTGTGTGTGTGTGCGCGCATATGTGTATTTCCACCAAAGCTTGTGCTGTTCATTTTTTGTATTTTTTTTTTTTTTTTCGAAGGTCCAGCTGCTCTATCTTGTTCCCAAAAATAGAGATGAAGAATAAGAATGGAACTAAACAGGGTGGGTTGGATTGTGTGGCGCGTGTGTGTGTGTTTCTGCGCGTGTTAGGAAGGATAAAGGAAAAAAGGTTAACGGCGGAGGACACTGTGTTCGTGACTGGAGCTAAAGTGAGTAAGCATATGTATATTCATGTGCAAAAACACTCTGGAAGCCCCTGTCATCACATACTGTAGCTGCAGCGCCGATTTTTATTTGCTGCTCTCGTAACTGATCGTTTCAGTCAGGTTAACGTCCATGGAGAAGGTCACGTCTGATTTCATGAAGTTCACTTCTGTTTGCGGACAAAGTAAACGCTGCCATTCAGAGCAGTCAGCACTTTGAGCCGTAAATTCCTGTACTGTAAATATCTAGTCACAGTTGTCGGGCTGAGACGGATTATGCTGAGAGAATATTGGATGATGAAATAATTCATGAATGTGAAATAATTTAATTTGCTCTCAGGCAAAATGGTGACTTTTCCCACAAAAAGCTTCAAAGATGAAAGTGAACCGAGCTTTTTAAATTGCTATCATAACTTATCTTTTCTACTGTACCCGTTCAAAGTGTCAGCCCCTTTTAACTCTGCGTGTCGTGTGACCCCCTTGCCACCATCACTATCACTGCTGCTGACCCGAGACCTCCACGCCACAGAATGTTAACAGCACTGTGAAGACAGTTCCTCATAAAAGAGCTTCTATTATGGATTTTATTACAGTAGGAACAGGGGGTCCCAGTCTGACATGTGACTCTATCTCAGAATAACTGAGGCCAGTGGGCGCTGGTGGACGCTGCCATGTGGCCCGTGACAGTCAGACCAATAGATCATTTTGCCGAGGCCCACGTAGGGGCCGCGCTCCACACCGTGTTGCAGGCTGCCGCGGCTATTCTGAGGGAATTCACAGCTGTTGTATACTTCGCCTGCCACACTGTCACCGCACACACTTAGCACACGTGTGAGGCAGAGGGACGGGGTATCAAGTGGGAGCACGGACCCACTCACTGTCTGTTCCTCACCATAAGCATCAATGATTTCATTGATCAGCAGCAGGATCCCCCCCCCCCCCACTGTCACATTCCTCCCTCATCGGGGGTGCTTATGTTTCCTCTTTGGCTAGTCTTAAATATGCCTCTGTATCCCCGAGGGGGTCATTGCCATCTCAGAAGGCTTGCATCCTCCTCATTCCTCTTGCATGACTGTCACCCCCCCCCCCCCCCCCCCCCCCCCCTCCGCCACCACCCTCGCTCATATATCTGTGACATTTCTCGCAGACATTTACTGGCAGACCTTTCCGGACCTTTCTCTGCTCGGCCACTTACAGTGGCTGCGTGCTAATTTTCCGACTGTACATGTGGATGATCGGGGAATTAAAATCACCAACTGCCACCATATTCTCTGAAGGAGCTATCAGCCATCTCAGCACTTCTGTGCGGCTTTACCCCTCTCCTCCTCCTCCTCCCTCTTCCTCCCCTCCATACTCCCTTTATCTTCTAGATCACAGGCTTCTGAGGGACAGTAGATCCCACAGGTCTTGCTACTAACGGGTACAAATATGCTCGTTTCGTTCAGTGTAACAAGGCGAGCCTACCAACTGTCAGTGTGTGTGACTGTGTTGGTACACATGGGTGTGTTCGGACTTGCATCATTCACCGGTAACATAAACAATCACGTCACAGAGTGTGCATTGTCTCCCCTGCGTGTACGCATCTGGAATGTGTGTCTTTATGTCTTCATGTATTCAGCACTGTCACGATACTACCCCTGGATGCACCTGCTAATGTGTGCGTGTGTTCACAGCTCCCTTTGTCTGGATTTAATGGAGTGTATTTGGCTGTAATGGTGTGTGTCAATGTGAAGTCGAGTGTGTGCGTGTGTGTGTGTATGTGTTTATCCTGCTAAGGTGACATCGTTCCTCTGTCTACTGCCTGTTTCCCTGGAGACTGATTGCAAGGAGGCATCACTCTGACAGGGAGAGACCCCCAAGGCTAACTCATTACAACACACTCACACGCGCACATGCAGACATACATTCGCATTTATATTCATTGATATTCACCACTGACACATGTAGTGAGCGACTTACCACTACGAGAGGGGTGTGCGTTTGGCAAGCGACGAGTATTTGCTCTCACATCTGTGTCAATAAGGGTGAGGTGGGGACAGTCATGGGGAAACTCTCATCTGCGAGTGCGTCTTCACCCATGTGCAACGTATGTCTGCTCGCTAATTGAACTGAAAGAAGCTCAAAAACCCCATTATCTCTGCACGCTCTCCACCAAGCCTGTGATCAATACGCACTAATCACACACTTAAGCCCAGCTGGGCCAAAGAAACAGGAAACACACATGCACAAACTATATATCCACACAAAGCGCCACATGGGGGGTGTCAAATATGCGGCTCTTGGGGCAAAGAAAGGGGGTTTAATCAGGCCTGACTGACTTCGCAAAGATTTAAAACGATATATAACTGGTTAGCCGTACAGTGGCGTAGTTGTTGGCGCTCGAGAAGGTACTGCGGTTTGAATGTGAGTGTGTGTAGGTATGTGTTTCTCTGCGTTTGTCCTGTGACGGACTGGAGACCTGTCCAGGGTGTAGCCTGACCTCACCCATAGTTAGCAGGGTTTTATTCCACCCGATGAAGCATGGATGGATAAAGCAGGTGAACTATTTTTTTTTTTCTCAATAAAAGTGACTGCTGTTATGATTTTGTTCACTTGGTGCTGCACAGTTTAAAAAAAAAGTAGATATTTTTCATGTAAATGTAGGCCATAAAATGCAGCAACACAATGCTGGAGGTGAAAACTGGCCACATCGTTGGTGGTAAAACGGCACAATATGACACGTCAGAGTTCAAATTTCACTTTTTTTTTCCTAATTATATTTTGTAAAAGGCCTGTTAACAAGGACAGTTTTTTTGGATGCAGGCGTGAGCATGTATAGGTTAATTTTACTGGTCAAGTTGAGAAGAAAATGACTGTACGTGACCCCCTGAACCAAAGCACATAAACAACGTAGTTCCCAATTGTTCCACAAAGATATTACTATCAATGCAGTTTTCTTTCCTCCACCCTCTACTGCCGGCTAGTTGCAATTTCACACCAATAATTGCTCTGGTTTCTATTCCTGGGAGTTTTTGGAGGAGTAGTTTGACATTATGAATAAAAACGCTTTCCGAGACTTGAAAAATAAGCTCCATAATTATAGCTAGTCGCACACTTATCAACACCTCTAAGGTTCACTAAGTAGCCTGAGATGCAAAGACTACAATTGTGTTGTTTTAGCGGGAGCTGGATGCTGTCGGGCCATTTCTTAATGAACAGCAGTTTGCGTGTCTGCGACGCCCATTTTAAAGCGCAGGTGTTACTAAACGGCATTAACAGTGACTCTGTGCCGGGTTTCCCCGCAAGTGGCGACAGTGTGACAGTGAGTCTGCAATCACAGCGGCCCGAAACTGAAGCAACTGAATGAAATTCAGCCGTTTATCACTTATTCAAATAATTACACCTGAGATCGCTGGTAACGGTGCCGGTTGCTGGGCAACACCACTGTGACAAAAATAATTATCATTCATCAAGAAACGACGGGAGCAGGTAACTCCCCATCACACTGGAGCCCCTCGCGTTGAATTAACCCCTGAACGTGTGGGTGTTTGCGTCTTACATAACACGCACTAAGCCACATTTCTATCCATACTGTTTGTAAGTTTTTAATTAAATATAATAACAAACACACTGTTATTCAGTCCCCCCCCCCACCCTTAATTAGACTCTATATTTGTCATTGTATTGCTGGTTCACACCTGCTGCATCCAGTCACTGGAAAGTAGGAAAGTCCCTGCTTTCTGGTGGGAAAAGATCCACCACAGTGCTATCAAACTGGGAACTGACTGGTGGGAAAGTGTTATTCATAGCCTATGTGTTTGGAAAGCTACATGAAAACAAAGCAAATATCTGGAAGGAACATCGATCAATAATATTGACTTTATCGCCATATTTCCATTTGTGCGTTTACAAAATGATCTTTTATCGGCAGATTCTCGTGGAATAGACTTGTGAGCAATTTTTGTTATTGTCATGTGAATGCTCCCAAGTGGAAAATGGCACTTTGTAACCTGGTTACCGAGCGAGTTTCCAGCTACTTGAGCGGCAGTAGATGTCTGATATATCGCCTGCATCCTCCACGTCCTTTTGTTTTTAGCTCATCAGGAGCACTGATAAGCAAATTTGGAGTGTTTTTATTATTGTTGGAAAAATGACGTGGTTATGAAATAATGTTCTGCTCATTTACATGACCGAAATTTTATTTTCTATTTGTTCTGAAAGTATCCGACCGAGTCGTTTCTGCCACTGAGTTGGTTGGTTTTTGTAAAACAATTCCACCAGTTTTCGTTCATTTCTTTATTTCCTTTTCATTTCAAAGCATCTAATGATTTTTGGCCCAACTTAATGAACATGTGAAGACATAGTTTTCCATTCCTGTTTTTATTGATGTACAACATACACATTTAATGACATCGAAAACAAATTTCACACCAGCAGCCTCAAACAGTCTGAGTTTCCAGTGCTCCTGTCAGTTAAAATAGTCCTTTACCTACTTTTCTTTAATTTACAGCAGCAGCAAGCAAGCCGACGGCCTCCTTGTGTTTTCTTGACGTGTAAACATTACAACAGTCAGACAACTTTACCATCATTAGATCAGACTGAAAACCCAATATTTGCTACAATATTTTGCTTCCTCTCTTATTTTAATGCTTGTCATCTTTAAATGGAGCAATGGAGTTAAAGAAAAATAGCATGACATACACACGCACACACACACATAAGGAATCAATAAGTCTTTTCAATATTTTGATTTATTAAGTGTCCAAGTGTTGTCGGTTTTACTATTGACCACCTTAAATTGCCATATCTCCATGTTTCCACTACTCATACTAAGGTAATTACTTTCTCATTCATCATGGTAAGATAGTATATTTTTAAAAGTATACAAGTTTACATCAATATATATTAAAATCTTAATAATTTTGTATCTACATATTGTAGTTATATGTGATGCAGAACAAATGTACAAATAATAATAAAATGTGAAAACATATGGCATTAATTACCAGTTATTGTCAAGTTATATTTTTTCCACAATGAAATTTGAAGAAAAAAAAAATGTGCAGCAGCACATCTCAAATGTATTCAACACAAAAGATTTGCAGAAGCTTAAAAATGATTCTCTGGATGTACAAAGAGGCTTTTTGAGAGGCAAACACTCAAACATAAAGAGGAGAAGAGGTTCACAAATCTGTAGAACAAACTATAAAATGTGTTGTATTTTAGAAAAATGAGAAAAGAAAACTTAATTCATGTGAAGATGAAATATTTCTACCATCCACAGAACTTTTTTTTTTTTTAGGTTACAAGTTATGGTGGCATGAGTTCCATTCATGTATGTTGAATTGGCAGCTTATGCATTTTTCTTTCTCATTATTCCAGTTTTATCACACAGTCCAAAAACACGTTGTTACAACCAATCATGTAATTATGACCAATAATGTAATTCCTGCCTGTAAGGTAATAATCTTGGCCACTTTAAATGTAACAAAGCCAATAATGTAAGAACTTGCCATTTATTTGCATATTTGAGCCATTATTGCAATAATATTTTGCCAGTGTTCTAATAAATTGCATCAAGGAGTAGCATTTTAAAAGAGCCATTCAAAATGTAATAACTGCAGTCAATGTTTTAAAAGCACATAAATAGGAAAATATTTCTTGGAATAAAAGCTTTTTATGCTGGTTTTGTGCAGTTTGTTTATCATAAACAGGTATAACGAATGGCATGATGTCATTCACTGGGGATACACTTCTTTCTCTTAAATCTTAACTCTCTCAATTATGGTTGTAAATGTTTTTTGGGGGAATTATTATATTATTAGCCAGTGTTACAGAATTGGTTGATGCACGTGTGCTTGAGATTGATTAATGTCTCTTACCTATAGATTTGAATATGTGTGTGTGTTTGTGTGTGTGTGATTGTCAGTTTATTTTTGTTTGCTCTGCGATGGAATGGTCACATGTCCGAAGCTAAAAGGTTGGATGGATGGTTGCAAACACATTAGTATCATATCAGGTGCAGTGAGTAATTGTGTGTAGATGCACGTGCTCTTATGCCGTTTGCAGACCTGCAGCTGTCTGCTGCCACATCTGTATGCACTTTCCTTTATCATTACAGTTTTCAATTTGAGTGTCTGTGCATTCATGCAGACTGGCAGACACTTAAGCCAGAGATGACAGGCACTGAAAACTAATGTACTCCTTCCAGCCAATTAGAATCGAGAATTCACAGTGATTGTGGTATGAAAAAAAAAAGCCTAAATGAACAGAAGGCAGCATGGAGGCACGTATTCTGGCCTCGCAGATGAGTTATTCCGCATAAATGTGAAAGGAGTGAAGTGGAAACAGGCTGAAGCAAAATGCTGTGTAATGGACAGAATTGTGAAGGAAAAAAAATATGAATGGTCGACAGATGGCTGGGGGTAAATGCAGAGTAGAGAGACGGCGATGTAAACTCGAGGCGAGTCGCATTTCAGCTCACCACTGTGACTGTGTTTAAACAGATATGCTGCTCAAAGCCAAGGCTGGAACCTGCATTTTTCTCATTAGCACAACAGTGTTGGCTTCCTTTGCTCCGAGTTTGCTTCAGTGAGTACAAATGAGATGTTAGCAGTGGAGAGAGAGGGAGAGAGGGAGAGAGAGAGAGAGAGAGAGAGAGAGAGAGAGAGAGAGAGAGAGAGAGAGAGAGAGAGAGGATAAGAGCGTACAAGCAAATAAAGACCCAAAAGTCAGCTCGGGCTTTGGGCGAGCTGATAGAGGAAACCATGTGAGCCAAAGCTAGATGGTATTTTCTCAGCGTTGTGCAGTCGCCTATAACCACACTTTACGAGCAACAAATGTGAGCAGGCCCATATGTGTTTGTGCAATTTTGAGTATTACACCGAGGGTGAAAGGAGTAGACAGTCACATAAACAGCCCTCTTATATTTTGATAATTACTGGGAATAATATTGTCAACCAAGGAGGCTGTCAGCAAGGATTAGCATGCAGTGTGTGTGTGTGTGTGTGTGTGTGTGTGTGTGTGTGTGTGTGTGTGTGTGTGTGTGTGTGTGTGTGTGTGTGTGTGTGTGTGTGTGTGTGTGTGTGTGTGTGCGCGCGAGTCAGTGCTTGTCAGTGTTTAATGTTGAATTAATACCATTAAGGCCATGAAGCATCAACAGAGACCCTAAATAAACACAATAACACAATCACACACTCTATTTTCCAGAAGGGTGACTTGCAATATATATTCATGAACCCAAAAAATGCAATGTGGATTCTGCTTAATAACTTTGTGCAGGAAAGGGGCTGAGCATTGTGTCTAAACTCTGAGTGCACACTCCGATTAAGACCGTGTTTGGTGTTGAATACTCAAACACATCCTCCTTAACCACTGACATATCTGATCTGAAGCAGCAATCCTACGGCAGCTCAACTTTTCTCCTGCAGACGGTGTTGGGCCGTTGTTGCACATTATATGACCTTGTGCATCTTGAGAATGAATGTGCTGTGGGGTTGTTTTTGTGTATTTTATTCTGCAAATTCAAAGCAGAGTCCTTGAGCTGATATGAACAAATGACTCAGTCGAGTGAGTACAGCTTCTACAAAACAAAACACTGGATGCGAAAGGATTTGTTCCTTCAGCCTGTAAAATAAGTGAAAATAGGTGGGGATTTTTTTTGGTTTTTTGTTTAGTTTAGTTTTTTTCTCTTTGTTTTTTTAATTAAGTTTTTTGTTTTTTTACAATTTGCGTCCGTATACAATCTTTGTTTCTTTGCAAATACTGGACAGGTTTTCAGAGCTTCTGCGTACTGACGCTAAATGAAAAGTTCACAAATTACCGTGACAAGTAGATTAAATATTAAAATATGGAGTTAAAAAAAAATTGCATAATTTTGCTGATAGCTTTTTGTCATTTACAGAAAAGCAGAAGTAATTTACTTTACCTTTCCCATGAGCATATCAGCCATATTGTCCATGTGATTGTGAAAAAAAAAATAGAAACCTTCAAAGAGAAACACCTGTCTTGTTTTTTTCATGGGAACATAAAATACAAAACCCGCTAATGGTCGATACCTGAAGTTATGCATACTTCTGTTTAATACAGTTTCTGTGACGACAGCACCTTTCTCTTCCTGGTCTTTCCTTCCTTTGGGGGTCACCACATCTGCTTCCATCTTATCCCATCACCTGCCTCCTCTACTGCTACACCAATTCATCTCACTTCCATTAACCTCAGGCATTTCTACACTTACTGTTCCATTTCTCTCTAGATGTGAGAGTGAAAGATGAAAAAAAGTATTTTGACGTGGAAAGACATTCACATTCTCGTTCCTGGTCGTCATGGTGCCATTAATAAAGACGAGGTGGAGCAATGAACCATGATGAAAAAGCAATAAGAAAAGTTTTGAAAGTAATATTTATTTTAAGTTTAAATTCAAATAAAGTCCACCTTGAATATATCCCATGTTTTATGAAAAGACACCATTTCGATGTAAATATAATGAAGACAAACAAATTATAAAATAAGCAAAATGAACTGTAAATGAAGGTTTGACAGGCCTGTGTGTTTCCAGCATGACTTTCACTCATGATGACTGGGAGTTTCACTTCTGTCTCACTTGGATTTGAAATACATTTATTGTACTTAGTGGCTTTAATCGACATGTAAAAAATTAAAAGGAAAAAAGAGAAGATGGAGCAGCAAATTGCAGCCTGTTGATCACAATTATTTGGCCACCACCGTGCAAAAGTAACACGTTTATGTTAATCCATGAGCAGCGTACAAATAGTAATGGCCGACGTCTTGTGCGAGAGGCTTTTAACATCACCAGTTTTCAAAGTTGTTACCAAATACAGGCCGATAAAATGGGACTCGGAGAGAAAAACAATCCACGCCAGACTGTTAATGAGCTTATTGAATATAATTTCCTCCCATTGTATTGGTTCCGACGTAGGCCTGTAAGTTGGTGTTCACATTTTTCATTCAGGTTGGCATAAAGAGCAACTTCCTGTTTTCTTTCTCACGAAAGCTGATTAAAAAATGGAGGCAATTTTCGTGGTAATTATTCCTGGGAAGGATGTGTAGAAATAAATAAACAACATTATGGACTGAAATCACCCCCCATGAAATACATCGGCCCAAGTGTGGCTGGAAATGTTTTCGGTCATAAAGCAAAATACTTCATAAACAATGAACACAGACCTGATGACTGTGAGCTGTGGAAGTAACGGGACGACCTCTGAGGACCATTCATGTTACATTTCATAGCAACTGGTTTGATAGTTAGTTAAGACTAGAAAATGAAAACCCAAATGGAGAGAAACTGATCATTGATTTCACTGCCAGCCAATAATGTAATTTTGCCAGTGACAGCACACAGAAAGTCCACATGCAGCATGTGTGTTCTGAACTTTATGGCAAGTCAGTGTGAGTGGTTGCCCATTCTCAGCCCGGACCTAAGTTGCCGACCGATTGACGGACAGAACGATGTCCCTGCAGCCCAGCCTGTGCTCTGACTCCTGGGACGGCAATGGCACTAAAACTAACGTCTTGATTCCTTGATGCATGAAGAAAATTGATGATGTGTGCAAAGGGTAACAGAAGCTGAAGAGGAGTGACATTTTATCCACTGTTTTATTTTTCTCAGCCCCTCCATATGAACTATATCGCTGAAGCAGGGTTAAGAAAGGCAATCACCAGTACCTAAATGGTTAATCTTTGTTCGTATAGTCTTTTAAGTGCGCTCCTCCAGTGAGAGTTACCTGTGTGAAGCATCTGCCTTGTTGCTATAGTTACCTGCAGTTTAATATACCCCCTGCACTGATTCCCAATAGTGATTAAATCACAGACCTGAACTAGAATTAAGTCTGTCTTCTTGTCCCATGGTTCTTGTATGGGGTTGTGCAAACATCCAGCATATTAGGTAAGAACATGTATATGTTTCATACGTCGCGTGTGTAGGATGTTTCTCTTTGTTTGTTTATTATTGAATTGTGCCACCTAAAATCAATTTTTCAATCACTTTTGCGCCACATTTTTCTACCACAAAGGGAAATCTAGTCACCGGAAAAAAAGAAAAAAAAAACAACAACTCTTAAACGGCACAGAGGAAATCAATCCAATACAATTCTTCCTTTTAATTCCATCTTGTAGAACCAATATGCAGTTATATGATGTTGTCTGTGTGAATGGACTAGTGTACGGATGTGTTTGTGTATACCTTGGCAAAGTGTTGTGGTGCCGTGACTGTGTGAGGTGACGGGGTTAAAGAAGCCACTGAAGTGCTATGAGCTGTATTGATTGGAAGTTCCCCAGTGCATTGATTATAAGCCTTATGAAAGCAGACAAGCAGAGGACTTAAAGCTCCACTGCAGAGTGATATTGATGGGTGGAATACTACCGTTCGGCTTCGGTTCAGCCTTTGAAACTCTGTTTTGTAAATGCTAGTGTGTTTCATCCGTGCTCGCGCTGTGCAGCTGTCTTTCGCTGCCTGGATGGTTCAGTTCGACGTTCCTGTCTGACAGAAGTTGCCTGCAGGATCTGGTGTTTCTTTGGTTTCTCCTCTGTCGGAGCTTCCAGTGAGCTGGGCTGATGAGATGACGTGGAAACACTGCGGCGCGCTGATTAGTCAGAGAGACGTGCCACTTGGATCATTGCGGCAGCATCGCTGCGTGACAGATACCCCGAACAAACGTCGGATGCGGGAGTCTCTGAGATTTCTCCATCAGAAAAAACTGCTAACCCACAAGAACAAGCTGTGGTTGGTGAAAGTTCCCCGTGTTGTTCCCTCGCTGTCCGTGTGAAGACGGCAGTGTGGGCCTTTCATGTGGCATCACTGTCACGACGAGCTGCGAGGAAGGGCACCGCCCGCCGTAGGAAACACAATCCAGAGGAGCATCCGGCTCCAAAAGGGAGTCGAGAAATGACAAGTTGAGTTATAGCTTGTTAAAAAAGCTTGATAATAATATCTTCCTAGCAGGGGAGTGACAGCTCGTGTCGCCGGCGAAACACCAGGAACGCAGCGACTAAATGAATAAGTCACGTCTTACTCCAACTCCACCATTTCTCACAGTCGTGTGCTAGTAACCTTTTATTGTTAGGAAACCGTAAACGCAGTCCCTGAGGTGGTTGTTTAGCTTTAGCGTTAGCCGATGTTAACGATGTTTTAACAGCCCCCGATATAAACAATGGCTTTCCTTCATAAGAGCTACCTGCTGCTGTTTGGTCAAATATGTGAGCTATTATGTTGCTGCTTTTCCCCATTTATTCATCTAATCCAAGACTTTAATAGTGACAGATTAACTTGCAGAGTGCCGACAGCCCAGCTGATGTGTCACAACAACACAACAACATGCACACTATGAAGGCATCCCAAATAAGAGAGACAACAGGAGTTACTTTTACAAAATAGATATATGATGTCAAGCACTTCTGGAGAGAGAAAAATCAAGGCCCTTTCAAGATTGTGTCGTTTGCCACCATTTTCACACTGCGAACGTGAAAAGAAATCATGCAGAATTCACTCTGAAATGTCCAGTATAACCTGTATGCGTGCTGCTTCTTTGTGATGATAATTGTGTCACTTCTCTCTCTGCAGAGCTCCATGTATTCACTGGCCCTGAAGTGTCTGATCAGCCTGTCCACAGTAATCCTGCTGGGGCTCATCATCGCCTACCATGCTCGGGAAGTCCAGGTAAAAAAAAAGAAAAAAGAAAAAAAAAGACATGATTATGTGTTCTTGTATCCACACGTGTGCATGGCAGGACACTTATTATTATTTTTTTTTTTAACATTCCACTCAATGCACTGAAAACAGAGCTTGACATATAGTCAGAGTGCTATTTCTTTTCATTTTTCCCTCCATACCTTATTCCCTGTACTTTATTTACCCCCCCAATATATATATATATATATATATATATATATATATATATATATATATATATATATATATAAAGGAATTAGTCAAATTTTAAACTAATATTTATTCTATTATGAGAAACTATTTAGAATTTAGTTAATTTTAAATGTAATGAAGACGAATTTGAATGATAGAATAATAACTGATAAACAACCATGCATGTAACGTTACAGTTGCAGGCCTATATACTGTATGTATCTTAGAGTTAAGACTTTCTCTCTCTGTGAGAGAGTTGACATGTACTTTTCTTGGACTTTACCTTCAGATTCAACCAATCATATGATTACAGGGGTGGTTTCTTTTATTTAGAGCCTATGTAACTTATAGCAAGACATTTCTCAACATATAGCATATTGAATTGTTTATTGTCCCGTGCTTCTGCTCAAACATAAGCGGGAGCCCTTCTGTCCAGATGGTATCGTCTGTGTTTCCGTCCCTGAGGCTCCTGATATAGACCAGGGGACCCAGGTGTGTGCCGACTCCATCCGATTAATGACATTAATGAGAGTCTTACTAGGATCGACAGAACAGTCTGCATGGCTTTGCATCAAGCAGATACACACTGAATGTTAACTACACATTCAGCCAGTAACAATCCTGTCATTCGATAGACATGCACAAAGTCTCAAACAGTCGCAGGCAGACAAACACACACACACACACACACACACACACACACACACACACACACACACACACACACACACACACACACACGCACACACACACACACACACACAGTCTCAACCTCTTGTAAGGCTGAAACAATCAATCAGAAATGCCTTCACGCATCGTAATATCTGTTTTGCTGTTTGTCATTTCGCTAATACAATGGTACCACGCTCATTTAGCGAGCGTTTTCATCTGGAGCCATTTGCAATCGATGCACATTGACTATTTATGGGAGCCTTGCGGGAATCGGGCCCAACGAGTGCCCCCACGCCAGCCATTACACCCACCAGCTAAAGCGCAGAACCACACTCATTCATCCAACTGCATATTAGTTTAATGCTGTGATTGCGCGCGCGCGCGCGCGCGCACACACACACACACACACACACACACACACACACACACACACACACACACACACACACACACACACACACACACACCCCTCCTCCCCCCACCGTACATCACGACTTGGATGTTTCAAGAAATGTCTATTAAAGTTCCAGCGGGTTTGTGAAGCTCATTCCGTTGAATTCAGCTCTGAGGTTCAGGCTTTCTTTTTGTGGATCAATAACCAGACAGTGATTGCTTATTCACTGTCCTACACATGGGCTGATAGACTAGCAATCACGTTGTAATTCACAGGCCCTGTGTATTGAAATCCACCGCAAAAAAAAGAAAAAGAGGAAAAAGAAAATAGGAGTCGACTCAGTGTCTACCCCACCGCCACACGTTCATGTGTTTCCTGTCTATAGTCGAGCATCCATTGATAAATATGAGGCTCTTGTTATTGCTTCGCAAGTTTGATGTCACATTCAGATACAGAGTCGGTCGTCCGCCCACGCACACTGTGAGAGCTGCACGTGACGAGCACGTTAATACCAGCGGGAGAAGAT